>NC_051421.1:17404080-17414467 GCF_015228065.2 Penaeus monodon | reverse complement strand
CTGTCTATCTACCCTTCTTTCTTATCTATCTATCTATCTATCTATCTTCCTTCCCTTTCTCACAACAGGGTTTTTCCCACATCATGAAACAGATCGGAAAATAAAATAATTCTATTTTACACACTACACACACACACACACACTACAAAACACACACACACACAACACACACACCCACACACACCACACACCACCACCCCCCAACCAACCACACCACACACAACACACACACACACACACAGCACACGCAATGCAGCAGATCCACCTCTAAACACGTTTAACACACGTCTTTAACACCCTCCGCCACTCCACACACAACTACCATCACCAAGAACTTCGTAAACGGCTCCCTGGGATGCTGATATGGTATGATGATCACGTGACAGTGCTCCCCGTACGCACTGTGACCTGAGAGGACACACTGATGTGATGTAACGATCCGTGGGCGCTTAGACGTGAAATTTATGCTGCACTTTGAGTTATCAGACGTTGATCTCAGGTATTTGCTAAGACGTGCTAGTCTTCACCCTTTTTTGTAAAGTAATGATGTTTCTCTTTAAAATAAAACGATTGGTCTTACTCGCATTAAATTCAATATAAAACGAATCTTATTCCCTAATTCCTCCACGTATTAGAACATCTGCCTATCTCTTGCTACATGATAACCGTTTAAGTGCCTCTTGGTGCTTTGATAAAACAGACCTATAATGACTTTTCCCTCCAATTTCCCCGCAAATTAAGTACACCGCCAACCCACAACACACTATAACCATGACCTCCTAAAAAGCAATTTCGATACCGACTTGGGAGCGGCTGCCGGTCTCGGAGAAAGTCATGTTTTTCCTTGACTGATCCGCCAAGAGAGGAAAAATCCCACGCCTCACGCATCAGACATCTCTTGCGCCGCCCTCAGGAAAACTTTAAAGATCAGGAAACATATCTTTTAACACAACTCAAAATAGACAAATTAAAAATAAAAGGAAACATCTAAAACGACAAACAAAGACAAAGTTGAAAAAAAATACTCATAAGAGTAAAAAACTCACTGACGCTCTCTATTTTTTTCTCTTGTCTTTCCTCTCTTTTATGTTTTCTTTCTCTTTCTCGTTTCTTTTTTTCTTCTCATCTCTCACTCTTTCTCCATCTCCTTCTTCTTCTCCTACTCCCTTATCCTTCTCCTCCTTTTTCCTTCTCCACTCCCTCTCACTCGAGACATTTTTTGTTTTAATTCTCGAAGGCACGAGCAACACCTCGAACCGAAGACGCCTCGTGCCCCGTACCACGACCTTCCCCTGACCGAGACATCCAGCACATATCACGATGCAAGGACGACCGATCGCCACGGTGGCACGGGCGGGATGACCCTGTAAGTGCCTAAAGGGCGGAAGGAAACGCGGCGCCCAGCTATAGGAACGTGCAATTACATGGAGGGAGAAAACGTAAATCAAAGGACGAGTGAAAGAACGTTGATTGGTGGAGATGTATTAATCCGTTTCGGAAACGCCAAGAGAAAGTTAAGGGGGGGAAACGTAAAGCTGTTAGCGTAAAGTGATATGGGATGCAGAACTGATGAGGAATTTGCATGCTGTTCACACACACTACGTGCTGAGCAGACAGCGAGCGACACCGCTCGACTGCAAGGTGTGCTAGAAACGGCCACTCTGTTGAAACCTTAAGTGCATCAACGGTGAGATATTTATGAGATTGATATATTCCAAGTATACAATACACACACGCACACATATTCCAAGCATTAACCATACACACACGCGCGCGCAACACACAGACACGCACGCACAGCACAGCAACCGCCACATACATACGTACTACATACATACGTAATACATACATGCTGTACATACATACGTACATACATTCGTACATACATACTACATACAACGGTAAATCCATACTTACATACATACGTACGTACATCATCATACATTCAGACATACATCATACTACATACATACATACATACACCCACACACACCACACACACACACACACACACACACACACACACACACACACACACACTATAATATATATTATATAGGATATATATATTATATAATATATATATATATATATATAATATATATAATATAATATACTATATATATATATAATAATATTATAATATATATATATATATATGTATAATATTATATATATATATATATAATAATTAATAATTATATATATATATAGATATATAAATATATATATATATATGTTATATATATATATATCTCTATATAATCAATATATTATATATATATATAATAGCCATGACCGCGTACACATTATTCTTGACTGGACGGGGGGGGGGCCACGCTTCCTAGCGTACGAGGTCGAGGTCATGGGTCAAACACGCTCGTCACTTTCGAATATGTCATGACACGTTACGTCTCTCGGAATGTGTCTCCAAATCCCTCCCATTACACGTAATCACATTAACTATGGATTCCCTAATTAGCAACCCAAATTGCCAATTGCTAATCTATTTAACCATATGACGTATTCCTGAATCTATATGTATGGTCAGCCTATTAAAAACGCACTAAAACAACTATATATACTGTTTACTATTTCTAACTATATTATCATTAATAAATCGTTATTCGTATCTGTATCAATCAATACAATCGTCTTCTTCTTTCTTTCTTGTCTTTCTTTCTTTCTTTCTTTCTTTGTCTTCTTGTCTTCTTCTCTTTCTTCTTCTTCTTCTTCTTCTTCTTTCTCTTCTTCTTCTTCTTCATCCTTCATCTTCCATCTTCTCTTCATCTTCATCTTTTCATCTTCATCTTCATCTTCATCTTCATCTTCTTCATCTCTTCATCTTCTTCCTCTTCCTCCTCCTCTTCCTCCTCTTCCTCTCCCTCTCTTCCCTCCTCTTCCTCCTCTTCCTCCTCTCCTCCTCTTTCCTCCCTCTTCCTCCTCCTCCTCCTCCTCCTCCTCCTCCTCCTCCTCCTCCTCCTCCTCCTCCTCCTCCTTCCTCCTCCTCCTCCTCCTCCTCCTCCTCCTCGACATCTACGTCTACTAAAGTCTCTCTAAGCTAATACGTCTGCTACTCACTACTGAACCACCGGGATAACAACACAATAGCATAGTTTAAAGACCATTACTATAATGGTTAATGATGATGACATCATAAAACATCCATTTTTCATTACTACTATCAGGACCCATTACGCCCAATCATTTCTTACAATCACATTACACTTCATCCTTTTCTCACAACCTCTACAAAGTACAATGCACCTTCACCGTCATCTATGCTAACTGTTTAAAAACAATAGCAATACTAACAACAATGGTCACGCTTGATAAGTGATAACTAATCATAATGATAAGTTATCACAATACGAATATTGCGATGAAAATAATGATTGGTATGAACGACGTTAAGCAAACCCCTCTGACGGCTCTGATGAGAAAGCAAGTTCTATACAGTTTCAACGTCACGAATTACTAACGCCACCGGACTTTTCCCTTCCACTTTCCTCGGGGCGGAGAATCTTTAGGACTCCGGTAAAATAGGACCGTCGGCCTCCTATTTCCATTTCCCTTCGCTTTGAGGACTCTCCATTTTCTTTCCTCTCAGGGATACTAGTTTAAAAATGCGCATGTAACCACAAATGAACGAAGATAAATAAGAAAAAAACAATAAATGAATAAATAAATATATAGATCCATAAAAACAGATCTATCATACAAAGTGAAAATGCAATTGTGGCGTTTTCTGCACCTTCACTTTGTCTTAGCAACAATACATTCTCCTTTGCAAAATATATTAGATAAAAACAAACACAAAAGTCCACACAAACAAACTCCAAAACAAAAACACAGTACCCATCACCTCCTCATAAACCTCACCCTCAACGCCCCTTCAAAGAAAAAACCTTTTTCCCTTTATTTCCCTCTCGCCATTTTCTTCGGCTCTTTACCTGTCCCCGTCGGCGTCCCGATCCCGCCCAGGGCCGCTCCTCCTCGCCCGCTGCTCTCTCCTTTAAAGTTGTCACAATTTATAGGAGAGAATTCGTAACAGAGAAAAGAAATTACCTGTTTATTGCGGCGAGTGGCAGCTGGTTGCCACTGGCCGGTGCTAAATTTATATCCTTGCGGGCGCAACTTTCTCATAATGAGTTTTATTTAAGAAGGAGGAATTAAACGCTTTCACACGAGTTAAATTAAATTGCAGTATTCTCTCCGCATTCACGTAAATACGATACAAGGCAAATAAAGTAAGGAGGCACTAAAGAGACACAAAGATAGACGGATAACAAATTCAATAATCAAGATAATATTCATAAAGATGGGTCTTTAATTTTTGTTTTATTTGACTCTCCTTCCGTTCTCTGTGAGGTCGCATTGCCTTTGCTATCCTTCTCTTCTCCGTTCTTTTCTTTTCTTTGACTTTCTCTCTCCATCTCCATTTATTTATTTAGTTCTCTGTCTGTCTGTGTGGTCTGTCTGTCTGTCTTTCTGCTGTCTGTCTCTGTCTGCTGGTCTCTCTCTCTCTCTACTCTCGTCTCTTCTCTCTCTCGCCCTCTCATCTCCTCTCTCTCTCTCTTGTCTCTCTCTCTCGCCCATCTCTCTCTCTCTCCTCCTCTCTCTCTCTCTCTCTCGTGTATATGTTGTGATTAGGTATGAATGAGTGTTGTGTTTGTGTGTGTGTGGTGTGTGGTGTGTGTGTGTGTGTGTGTGGTGTGTTGTGTGTGTATTGTGTGTGTGTGTGTGTGGTGTGTTTTGTGTGTATGTTTGTATGTATGTATGTAATGTATGTATGTATTTATGTATGTATGTATGTATGTATGTTATGTATGTATTATTATGTATGATGTATGTATGTGATGTGTGTGCGTGCGTGCGTGCGTGTGTCGAGTTTGTACGTGTGAAGTATGGTGTTCCACGCGGCGTGCCTTTCCGCCACCCTTTCGGCAGTGACCCCAAAGGCCTCCCCTCAGGGAAATCCGGGACGCCAGAGAGCGAGAGAGCGCGCGACTTTCCCCTGTCCCTCGATCGCTCCCTAGTGTTCCGCTCGAGGATGCGAAGCGGGACGTCGCGGCGATGCTAATTGCGCCCCCCCCAATTTCCCCCTCAACAACGACTTCCTTTCTCTTCAAAACGACTTCGCTCTACCTGGTGCCATTAAGGGCTGTGATTTCTCTCTCTTTCCTCCTTTTCATCTCCTTTTTCAATTTCCGCGTTTTCTCCTTCTCCTCTTTTTGTTCTTTTCTTTTCTTTTGTCTTTCTCTATCTCTCTCCCTCCTTTTATTTTCTCTCTCTTTCTTTTTCCTTATGTAATAATATCTAATCTACCCTCCCTCTCTAATCCTTCCTCTCTCTAAATCATTCGTTCTCTTACTCATTTTCTCTTTCATCTCATTCTCTCTCTACACCATTCTCTCTCTCTCTCTCTCATCATGTCTCTCGTCTCTCCCCTCTCATCTCTCCCTCTCTCATCTCTCACTCTCTCTCTCTCTCTCTCTCTCTCTCGTCTCTCTCTCTTCTCTCTTCCTTCCTTTCTCTTTCCTCTATCTCTCTTTCTCTCTCTCCCCCTCCCCCGTCATTTTTTTCACTCTTTCTTTTTTCTTGATTCTTTTTCTCTTTACTACCCCCGTCTCTACTCATTTTTCTCTCTCTAATCTTCTTCTTTAACTTACCTTTTCTCGCGCGCACACACACACACACACACACACACACCCCACACACACACACACACAGCCACACACACCCACGCACCAAGCATACCCACACACACACACACACACGCATCCACGCAACACGCACGCACGCAGCGCGCGCGCACACACACAAACACAACAACACACCACACCCACACACACACCACACCACACACACACGCACACACACGCACACTAACCACTCACATTACGCACGCGCGCACTACCACACACACACACACCACACACTACACACCACACACACACACACACAAAGACACACACACACACACACACACCTACACACATACCACACAGCATACAACGCAACGCCACACGCACTACACACGCACACACTTTAACCAACACACACTCACACACACTCACATATACGCACGCGCGCACACACACCACACACACCCCCACACACACACACACACACCACATACAACACACACACACACACACACACCACAACACACATATACACACACACACACAAAAACATACACACACACACCACACACACAACACACACACACACACCCACACACACACCACCACCACAACACACACACACATAACACACACACAAACACACACACACACACACACCACAACATACACACACACACACACACACACACACACACACATACACACACACACACACACACAATTGCTTTCTCTTCCTTCTGTTTTTTATTCATATTTCCCTTTTCCCTTTCACTTTCTCCGACTTTTTCCATCTTCCTTTTTCAATTTGTCTTCCCGTCTGAGCGAGAAGAGAGGAGAGAGAGAGAGAGAGAGAGAAGAGAGAGAGAGAGAGAGAGAGAGAGAGAGAGAGAGAGAGAGAGAGAGAGAAAGAAAGAGAGAGAGAGAGAGAGAGAGAGAGAAAGAGAGTAGAAGTAAGAGAGAAAGAGAGAGAAAAGATAGAAAGAAGAAAGAAAGAAAGAGATAGAGACGAAGAGGATAGCAGAAGAGAGAGAAGAGAAGAGAGAGAGAAGAAGAGGAGAGCGGAGAGAGGAGTGAGTAGGAGGAGAGAGAATGGACCTAGATTACGAAACACACACACACACACACACACACCACACAACGCGACACACACACACACACACCGCACACACACCACACACACTTTGTTCATCCCTTCTACACGAACACCACTTACCCCACCCCCCCTACCGCCCCTCCCCCCCCCCTCCCCCCCCACACCGGTTGCCATGAGCCCAGCCAACCAGGTCATCTCAATGCATGTACTTAACACAATGCTGTCGCCGCGTGGAAGCATTTGCATAAAATTCCGCGGTAAACATATGAGCCCAAGACGGGAACTGGACCGCGCCCGCCACCAGTGAATTAGGAATAAAGCGGAGAACCATGAAAGAGGTGGGGGAGGGGAAGAGGAAGGAGATGGAGGAGGAGGAGGAGGATTACAAGGATATAAAAGAATTGGATGATGATGATGATATGATGATGATGCTGATGATGATGATGATGATGAGGATGATAGACTGATGATGATGATGATGATGATGATGATGATGACGATGACGACGATGACGATGACGATGACGATGACGATGACGATGACGATGACGATGATAATTTAGCATTTAGCATTTCTGAGGGTTATTACCTCGTATTTAATTTGCATATTCTCCGCCCGATTACCTGCCACTCACCTCAGCCTGTGCTACCCCCCCCCCCCCGTTGGTTTATCATGGCGCTCTCTTCCATCATAATTTGGAAAGCTGAAGGGGTGGGAGGAAGAGTAGCTAATCTACCTTCGATTTCTTGATTGTGTTTATCGATCAAGTAATCGGTGTTGAGATGAAATTAATAAATAGGCAAATAAATAAAAGAATGAATGAATGGATGAATATACACATAAAAATATGAAATCAAATCAAATCAAATGATCATTTTGAGACCGCTTTTATGTACTCGCGTACCTCAATCTACATACATAGATAAATAAATAGTTGAATAAGTCGAAAAATAAGAAATAAAATAAATACGCGCAACGAATGTATAGGATATAAAAACAATAGTTTTGAATCGGTATTTTTGCACAACCCACAGAAGCAATCTCTCAGTCCATGACATTCAATGGCATCCAGTCTGCGAATCCTTCGCCGGACGCGCAGACTGCACCGGCGAACAGGCGCGGCGCCCACTTCCTCCCCGCGAGGCATTTATATTCCTCCAAGCTATCGCCCGCGCCCACATGCACACACACACACACACACACACACTAGCACACGCCACACACACACACACACACAAAGCACACACATACACACGCACACACAACACACACACACACATATACACAGCACACACACACACCACACACACACACACACACACACACACACACACACACACACACACACACAGGCAGGCAGGCAGGTAGGTAGGCACGCACGTTTCTTAATCTCTCCTTTTCCACTTCCTAGACAGTCACTTTCGAGGAGCAGCGGGAGGAGCAGAAGGAGGAGGAAGCAGAATAAGAATAAGAAAAGAATAAGGAGTGGCCCAGGGAGTAACAACCTCCCCCTTTCCAATCCTTCCCTGGCTTGAGAGAGTGGCGGATGCAGGAAGTGTTTGTATGGGAGGAGTAGGAGCTGGGGAGGGGAGGTGGAGGGGAGGGGAGGGGGGGGAAGGGAGGGGAGGGGGAGGGGAGGGAGGGGAAGTGGAGGGGAAGGGGAGGGAGGGGGAGGAGGAAGGGGGAGGGAGGAGGGAGGGGAGGGAGGGGGGAGCTGGGGAGGGGAGGGGAGGGGTAGGGGAGGGGAAGGGAGGGGTGGGGAGGGAAGGACAGGAAACAACAACCAACCACGCAGTTTTAATGAAGAGTTTTGTTTACAACCCACGTAGGGGGAAGGGGAGATGGACAAACGGAGGGGAGACTGGGAAGTGGGGGAGGGGAGAAGGGGAAGTGGGCAGGGGAGGGGGAGAGGTGGGGAAGAGGAAAGAGGTTGAGAGGGAAGGTGCTCAGCCAGGGGAGGAAAAAGGGGAGAGGGGCTAAGGTAGATGATGAAAGAGGGGGAGGGGAGAGGTGGCTCAGGGAGGAAGCGGGAAGAAGGGGGGAGGGAGGACCACCGGACCGGCGCAAATCGCGAGAACCATCGCGGACGAAGAAGAAAAGGCAGATTCTCGGACACGTTCTCGCCGCCATTTCCACTCGACTGTTACTCCAGCGCGAAGTCTCCGATCGAACAAAGCGTTAACTCCGACTCGGGGAAATTCCCAAGCGCAATCAGGCTTCTCACCGAAGTCAAGTCGAAAAAGAAAATGGACAAATATATAACCAATAAAAAAATCGAAGAGGTAAGTAAATAATGAGAATAAATAACTAAATAATAATAAATTGTTATGTTAATGAAAATAAAATAAAAATCGTATACATATTATATATACTTAATCATGCAAATAAATATATAAATAAATAATAAAAACAGTACATAAATAATCCAGATATAACAACAAACAATAAACAAATAAACAATACAGCAAACACCCTAATCCGCAAAATGTCAGGACTTCCTTACACGTGACACCTTCGGCAGCACGCCTTGCCACGTGGCATATGACCTTATCAACCTGCCAACGACAGACATTTTTCCCATAATTTTCCCAGCATCCGATTTTTAAATACCACCAAGGATCTTGCTCAGACTATTTACGGTGGTGCCGCGAGCGGTGTTTCGGTATCACCCGACTCCTTATATTTTGTGTGTTGTGCTCGCGATAAAGATATAAAAGTGAGAAGGGGAGTGATGTATTGGAGGTCTAATGGGGTAGTGGAGGGAGGGAGGATGGGAGGGGAGGGAGGAGGAGGGAGGGATTGAAGGGTGAGGATAGAGATAAGAGAGAGAGAGAGAGAGAGAGAGAGAGTATATAGAGAGAGAGAGAGAGAGAGAGAGAGGTTGGGGGGGGGGGAAAGATTGAGTGCCGTGTGAGTGTGAGTGAGTTAAGTTTGATTTTATGATTTAATGAGTTAGTGCGTGTAGTTGAGTGTTTGATTTATTTAGTGAGTTGTTGAGTGGGTGGGTGGTTGTGTGGGTGGTTGGGTGTGTTGGTGGGTTGGGTGGTGGGTGTGGTGGGTGGTATGGTGGGTGGGGGTGAGGTGAGTGAGTGAGTGTTGCTAAGTGAATGAGTGATTGAGTGAGAGAGTGAGTAGTGAGTGAATGAGTGAGTGATTTAGTGAGTGAGTGAGGGGTGTTTGGTTGGGTTTGGGTGGTTTGGGTGGGTGGGTGGAGTGGGTGGGTGGGTTTTGGAGTGAGTTTTTGATTGGAGTGATTGCTTGAGTGAGTGAGTGAAGTGAGTATTGGGTATGAGTGGGTTAGTTGAGTGATGAGTGGATAATTAATGAGTGAGTGATTGAGTGATGTGAGTGAGTTAGTGAGTGGTTTAGGTTAGTGGGTGAGTGAGTGAGTTGAGTGATGTAAATAGTGTAGTGAGTGAAGTTAGTGATGAGTGAGTTAGTTAGTGATGAGTAGGTGGGTGAGTGAGTGGGTGGGTGAGTATGTAGATGAGTCGAGTGCGAGGGTTGTATTTGTGCTGCGTTGGAGTCTCTGGCCTGCTGACTTCGGTCGGACTAAGTCCCCGCTGGACGGACTGCGGCGCGTGGCAGCTCGGCGTGGCTGCGCTGGATTCCGTTATTTACGTGGAAGAGGATTTGTCGAGCT
>NC_051421.1:17376580-17386580 GCF_015228065.2 Penaeus monodon | reverse complement strand
CCTTGTTTGTGGAGTCTTAGAGCATCCAAAATTTGGCATCCTCGAAGCTGGAAATAAAAAGGTAGGTCTCAGATTAAAACTTGAATATATCTGTTATGATCTTAGTATAATCTGCTATTGTACTTAACTACCACCATATTACAACTTATGTATGGCAAATTTGAGTTAAATACATTACCTGGGATCGGACAAGAGGCACATTGAGAAGGATATCTTCAGAAGAATTGTTGGTCTTATTTGGCATAACCAAGGAACTCTTGAGGTCACAAAGCCCAGCATTGTGTTGTGGTAACAAACAGTGGACAAACCTTAATTTGCTACGACGGAGCGTTTCAACAATGCCATCCTAAGAAAAAAAGAAGCACGAAACTTTATCAGTCTGTAATTAAACATCAGCATATGCTCAAATACATATCAACTATATGTGGTGTTTCAAGAACCAAAATATCTCATACACAAATATCAATACATTTATCTTACATGTTAATAAAAAATAAGCAGTTACTTACCACTGTGAATTTCACTTGCAAACAGACACTCTTGCGCTTGATGCCAGCTGTACCTGTGGTGAAGGCTCTCCTGATAGAAGAAGCTCTACGTAATGACTGCGACCCTTCAATTCCTACCACAGACCCACTGATGGTATTGCTGACTGGTCCACGGCTAAATACAAACAGTCTACTTAAAGTTTCCCTGAAAGAAAAAGAAGTAATATATCAATTAAAATACCATACAAAAGATACAAATCACCAAACTGTTAGTTAATACTGTCATAGTTTTCATATGAAATACATATACTGACAATTCATTTATGATACATAAGCATAACTTACTTATTGGATTCCTGCAGCAGAGCAGCTGCTTGTCTCATGACAGGATTCTCACGTGAGGACTTAAGCCAATTTAAAATTGAATATGTGACTGGATTGGTGCCCTGGAAGTGCTGCAGTGTGAACTGATCTGGTGCCTGGCCTTTCTTCAGTAACTGTGAGTATTCTGAAAAAGGAAGTGAACCTATAAATATTGTGGATCTTACTCTCATGATGTCTATACTTTATTTTATGTTCCTAACTAGATTTATAAAGAAAAAACGTTAACAATTGACACATGCTTTGACTACAAACTAAAAATGAATTAATGCCAAATGGAAGACAAAATCCCTACTCACCCCTGCTTCCATAATGGGCATACAGTCTCTCCAAGAAGGACTGGTCAGAGGCACCTGGAAAGATGGCTTCCTCATCAAGAAGCCACAGCAGGCCTCTCCGATCAGCTTCCTTTAAGTCTACTTGGGATGTCCGCACAACACAGTTGGAGGATGCCTTGTCAATAAGGGCAATCAGGGGAGCTGGAGTTCCAATCTCATCTCCAACATCTCCATATTCAATGTGCTCCTGTTTTCAGAAAATTGGAAGTGAGCATTTCTTCTTTGCAGTCTATCCTTTTACTAAAGTAGTATCAATTATATCTACCATAAAGTCATTATCTCGGGAAAATATTCTCCCCCTAAACACACATGCATATGCACAGGTTGCATTCATGCCCAAACCCACAAGATAATTCAAAATTCCATAAGCCAGAAAACATCCCAGTACTATACATGACTTCTACATACACTTTATCAAATTAACTTTCATAGAGTAAACTAAAGTTAATGCATTTATAAGGAAACACCTACGATCAATATGGTTTTACAAAATCTTACTGAATCTATTCAGCAACAGCAATTATATTTTTGTCCATTGTTTCATCCACTAATACCTTGGTATCTTGACCATAATACAATAAATAAACTTATTGTTCAGTCAGAGCAATATATGACATATCAATGACACAATCAATTCTCCTATGTACAAATTGCCTAAAATTAAAATGAGGACCCTTTATCAATCTCATTTATCAGCTTGAAGTTCAGACAGTGATAAAATGATCTGTTATTTTTTAGATAATCTGCCTTCATATATTTCAAGTTTACTGTATATGCTCTATTTTCATCACTTTTTTTCTCTGCAATTTTTATTCTTTCTTTGCCAATTAGAAAAGGAAAACAACATGGCAGGCCATACTAACTTGTTCACAAATTATATTGTAAAGTGCACTGATAATGAGAATCATCCCCATTCAGACTTTTTATTGTTAACATTTGTAAGATATTTACTATTTTCTGTACAAAGGGTATATTTTGAATGAGTAGAATTGTACTTTCTATTGAAAACATAAAAAGATTCCATTTATGGAAACAAAATGCAAAAACAATGTGCTGAATTCTGCAGTTAAGCAAATATTTACTGTCAAATTTCAACCAAGAATATTTGGATCTAATTTATCTTTCATTGTATGGGATTTTTCACAATCAACAATTACTACAGTAAGTGTAATACTCCCAGTCAAAATAAGTCTAAATAAAGTTTTCTATAGCAATAATTAAATTCACTACAAGCATTACAATATGTGACTTTTTGGATGACACCATTATCATTGTAAATGTTTTATTTTTTTGTGACTCTAAAATGCAAAAAGGCTAAAAGAAAAAAATATATATATACACAATATTTATGCTTTATAATGCAGCACAGATATGCTAAAATGCTTTCTATTCCTATTAAGATATGACTGGCTTTAGCAGTATAGATACAAGGTATTTCAGTAAATTACAGCTTATTTAAAAAAGAAGATGAAGTTATGAAGAAAGTTTTTCTACCTACAATAAAATAACATCATGGAAGCCCTTCACTTTCCTGTGCCCAAAAAAAATTCAACATTATGACTTGAAAATAGAGTGAATGATAAATCATATATCTGACTATAAAAACTTTTGTAGTTCCTTTACCAAAACAAGCTTTCCATTCAAGTGAACTGATACTTCACCAAAAAAAAAAAAGTGTTGACAACTTACCATTCATGAAACTCCTTACCAGACCTTACTTGAGACAAAACTACATCTTTCATATGCAAAGCAGGATCACCCTCTTCCTAGAACTCTTATTTCCCAACCTGCACTAGCTTTGAATTAACACACTAAGAATAAGTCTAAGTAAAACCTGATCCACACTAGTCATGCCAGCTTTATACTTTGGTTCTAATCTAGCAGTAGGTTATATTAACTACCTAATATTTGTATCCATCTCTATATAGCTACTATGATAACCTTTAATGTACTACATGACTTCACAGAATGCACAAACACCAATGTCCCAATTATTATTATTATTTTTTTTTTTTTTTTGAATGACAGTGAACAGTGAAACCACTCTTGTCAAAACATGTGTAACAAGATGGAACATAAAAAATACAACAACCACAAAAAGCAAACTTATTAAATACATTATTAACAATCTGTTTTCCTTAATGCAACTGGACTCACTGCTAACTTCCTTCTGAAAGGCAAACCTATATTCACTGAGTGTACGTAACAAAGCTAGACTCCATAGTGGTAAAAAAAGAGATATCATGTGAACTCTTAAATGATTTAATACCCCTTATATGTGCCAAAACTACTTCCCAAAAAAGTATTTTATTGTTTTGCCATAGTAGAAGTCAAGAGAAGATGACCAACCAATAACAGGTGGAAGAAAGCAAATTTACACTATGCATTCACACCACTTGTAAAAGCAAAATCAGCAATATTGACTGCTGTGTCAGAAACAGCAGTCAAGGATATGCTTAGCAAAAGCAAAATCACAATTAGGCCTACATGAAGACACCTTTTTCTTGTGTAAAGGTCCCACTGTGCATTAGGCAGCTGGCTGTACTCAACAAAATGAAAAATATGATAAAGTATACAAAAATGCCATCTTGAATAAAATTACCCAACCTATCATCACCTGGCAACAATCATGTTTTACTCTATCATGATCTCTAGACTAATGTAGCACCAACTACTTGCTTCTTATATTTGCTCTACCAACTGGAGGAGGTACATCTTGGTTCAGCATGTAGTCTGCATCCATACACCAATGCCTAAATGGAGCTAGCCATGTATCAGCAGAAGTGGCATACACTAGCTGTGATCTAGCACAGCTAATTACACCTACCTTCATGTAATGGCACTGAAAATCTTGTGAACAAGCTTGTTGAAAGTGGAGAGACAAGATGGTCTCCTTACTCCACATGCCTGACCTAGAGACAACTGGGTGAGATTTCCTGGCTGAAACGTCTACAAACTGAGAAGAGGATTCGCTGCTTAAGAACCAACTGTGAGTACATATTGTCCAAGAGAATCATCACTCTAGTTCATAGAAATCACACCATGGCATAATCACTGAGCAATAGCAAAACAGAAAACAGAATATAGGCCAATTGAGAGTTATCACACCACCTCAACTAGCAAAGACCTGTCGTTTTAGCCAGAGACTGAACATGTTTTCTAGATCAGGTATTGAGGGGCAGGCATGCATGTTATGTGAGGTCTTGCTTGTCACGTGAGATGAATTTGGGGGGGGATTATAACCTAAATCAGCAGCATATTCAGAGAGACAGATAGTACATGGGCACTATAATACTGTTAGGAATTTATACAGAAAACAAAATAATTTTGCATACAATAGTCTGAATTTTTCAGCTAAAGCTATACATTAATTATTCCACAGGTGATTATCTAATAAACTCTTTAGAATACAACAGGTATCACACTATGAAAAATTTTAATCCACTACCTAACTTTGTATCACCATACCTGTCCTGCAGAAAGCATTACCATATACCTTTGATCTTAGTTTAACATAATGAAAAACTGGTGATTACAAAATCTTTTGTCATCCAGGGGATCTCATCAAAACATTTAAGGTGTAAGTCATTTTAGTTGTTTACAATGATCTACATTTTTTATACCTTGTGATTTATGTAACTTTTATTCCTTATTCATAGTAAAAAACATACATCATATTTTAGTGCTATGAACATTAATGTGTCGCAAAGTTGACCCCTCCACATTTGACAAGGTGCCCAGAAAAGTTGCATAGTGTGATAGTGCCTTTTTACCCTTACCATATTCACTCAAAATCACCAAGTTGCCCTACATGCACCAGATGTACCTGTGTTCTTCTTGTTGCTGAGAAAGAAATAAATCAATAAAATTTAGTCCGTAAATGTCTTTATTCTAGGGAAGCTTACTGAATAAACCTTGAAGGTCACTCACCTGTGCATAACGATCGGTCTGTGCAGTAAAAGTAGTGTCGTGGAAGAGCATCTGGAAACGTTCCTGAGTGTAATTGTGACAAAGATCTTGGAAAGTGGCTCCTGATGTCCTGCCACATGATGCTGGATTTTGGAAACCTGGGGCATCCACTACCAAGATGGAGTTTGAAGTGTGAGCAGAAGTTGATATGCACCTGCAAATTAGCAACAAGTGTTACCAGATTTTTCTCCTGTTTTGTCAATGCCTATAACAAATACATTATGATGAGGATGGACAACAAATATATTTCCTAAGGATACACAAAAACAAATTTTCTAATAACCCATGTCAAGGATAGATAAATTAATCGCTGCTGCTCAGCACAAAACATCTGCCAATTATGGCAGTTATTCTAAAACTACAAGACCTAAACTGAAATTTCCTACCAAATTCCAAAAAATGAGAACCACATTCTAAAGAAATATTAACCATCATTTTTCTACACTCCCTTTACCTAATAAACATCATCACAAAACAGACAAATCACACAACATACCTATTGATAAGTGCAACAATGGCATTGAAGGCTTCACTGTAAAGGCCTGCAGCCATGCCTTCCAAAGCTTCTAGGCCCTCGGGACGTTCTGCTGGTCTCTCAGTAGGGGATGCAGTTCTGAGGGATGTTATATTACTTGTTAGGTAAATAAAATCTCTTATAATTCGTCCCCATTCAGTCACCTGAATGAATTCTGTTTTTCTTTGACTAGAATCAAGTTTACAAGCACTTACAGGAATAAATAAAATTCTCAAAAACACCTAGGGACTGCACCTTAATTCAAATTTACCATATGAGCTGAATATATCATAGTATCTATTACCAAAAAAAAAAAAAAAAATAAACAATAGCAATCAATCAATTAATTATCCTAACATACAAATTTAAGATATCAATCACATAACTTATATTAAATGCACCCAGTCTAAGATGTACTGAGAATTAGGATTCTAAAAATATAAAGATGCAAGGGTCTTCTGAATCTGACAAAAATTTCAATATATAACAAATACTTTATATGAAGAAAAATTTCAACATATTAAATCGATATGAAGAAAAAATCAATATACAAAAGTCCTTGATATGAAGAAAATTTTCAATATACAAAAGTCTTTGATATGAAGAAAGAAATCACACAACTGAACAGTTTAACAAATCTATTAATAAAAACAAACATTAAAAAGAAAAAAATACAAAACAAAGGAGGTAACACCATGCAAACACACTTTATCATAGCTGCATTTCATCCTAAAATTAAGGGAGGCAACTCTGAACTTCTGTAAGTATCATTTATATAATGCTATTTCTAATAAACCCTAAAATAAATAAAACAGGTTATCACTTTACCAGACTAAGAAATTACCCCTGAAATGTATCATTCTTAAGAAAAAGCAAGACATCAGATAAACTGACTGCTCAGGTTTATAGTGAGCTGGAGGCTTCATTATAATCAGTCACCATTTTTCCTTTGTTTAGTCACTTAAGACTTAAAAATATAATTGTCTTTAGTTCATATTTCATTTATTTGAAGAGTCCTAATAAGTTTGTTCTCCATTTACAAATGCCACATTCACTTTAATTCTACTTCAAAATCAGAGCAAGTAATGTTTAAAACAATTTTATATAGCCAATGATGTTAGTCTTCATGTATGACATCAGATCCCTGAAATTAATGCAATTTATTGCCTTCACATCTTCTCCTACCATTTTCTCCAAAAAGCAGCATATATTTCAATTCCTTTCACCAGGAAGTCATTAGAATCAGCTACTTATTATTCAATTTCTAAGAATTTTCTTCCTTCAACCCACAATATCAGACAAACATTACATCCTCATATTCTTAAACTGAGCTTTAGAGAACCTTTAAGTCTTGCTCACATGCGGGTAACTGACAGACCAGGAAGGTTATACTAAGCTGTCAGACAACCTACACACTATACCTATCACCGTCACCAGCTTGCTGTATCATGTCAATTATCTCATCAAATGTTTCGGAGAGAATGCTGAAAGAGAGAAAAAATGTGTTTTGATTGTACAAGACTGTTTATATATGATCTGTTCCACTAGTTCCTTTACAGCTGCTGTCTAGATGAATAGGGAAAAATATAAATAAAAGTAAAGTTGAGAGAGAGGAAAAAAAAAAAAAATTTAACTCACATGAAACACACATACACATTCTTGTTAAAAAAAAGAAATATTTACCTTATGTTTAACACAGACTATCTAACAATTGCAATATCACAATGAAAAAGTTAATAATAAAAAGAATTACACATATAAAAATAAATAAATAAAATCAAAATTCATTTAAGAACTTATATATTAATAATAATTGTAAAAATATATCATATCTAAGCATTAAAAAAATTATACATGCTTTCCAAATAAAAAAAAGCAATCTACATTTGCCACTTATCTATCTGAGGGGGAAAAAATCCAGAAGAAAAATATGCATCATATAAATTACTAAACAAAATGCTAAAAGGTGTATCTTTTCAGCAAAATAGTTACACAAAAAAAACTGGAATCTAATTATCATGGGTGCATTACGGACTACTAATATTTTCTTTCTTGTATAAAATTATGAAAGTCATAGATGCAAAATTTAAAACATAAGGCCATTCTCTGTGTAAGATCTATGCAAAACATAAAGAAATATAACAATATAAAAATGAAACTCAAGAAAAAAAAAAAAATGTAAGTTAAAAAATGGCTATGATAATTAACAAAATAATTTTCATGAAACAATACAAAACATGAAAGGTATAGACTACACATAATCAATAAATAAACAAAATACTCTGAAAATGCTTAGAAGCTGCTTATTCTGGAATATCCTGTGAAAAGTTTTTTTTTTTATTAATTAAGAAAGCACTCATATACAACTACAAACCTGAAAGACGCCCTTGTTGATGGTGTTGATGGTGTCGAGTAGAAGATGGATCGTGCAAGTTCCTCAACTGATGTTCCCAATAGGGTCGCTGCTCTCTGTGCACTGCCTGGTTTGCTGAACTGGAATTTATTGCCTGTTGCCGCTGAAAGGGTACATATACATTAGATTTCTATGAGTCTAATTTAGAATGGACTGAAGATGTTTCACATATATCAATAGCTGACTGACATATTTGATAGCTTTCTAAGCAATACCATTATCAAACTGACTGAGAAATCTGAACTGCCATCTGTAAACAATAAAATCAAACAAAAATAGACTACCTAATCAGTGAAAAAACAACATCAAAGCACAAAAAACATAATAAATATCTAATATGATAACCTGATAGTCAACATTTACCCAAAACATTCAAACCTACTTTCTTCAAAAATCACTCAACATATCCACTAAACTAGAGACTAATGTTAACAACATAATCTTAACTGTCTGCCTCACCTCTGACAGCTCCAGCTGTGCCAAGATGATATATGGCAGCCAAGACACTCCAAATGGCATGCTGCTCATCTGGAGACACACCGAGAACATCCAGGGCTGCTCGTATTCTCGCCCATGCAATACCTGCCTTCTGCTTATCCTCGCTCTACAACACAAGGTAAGAAAATTGATAAATTTGATATACACATCTTTCTAAAGGAATGAATAGGATAAACAAATAATCATATAACCACAAAGAAAGCAATAAAAAAAATGGCCAATCCAGGAGTAAAATACTACCACGTCCTGTCTAAACTCACCCTTTGTAAAGGAGTCATAAAGAGGTTTGGTTCAGTGAGTCTATCAAGGCCTAGGGTTCTTCGCAAATCATCATCCGCACCAGACAGAAGTTGGTAGAAGATGTGATAATTTGGTTCACCTTCTGGTCGTCGCACTACACGTGTTTTCTCTGGCATATAGACCTAGGAGAGAGTAAATCGACTCAGAAATCAATAATAATTCAGTACACAGATAATCCTGAATTCATCAATTACGTAAGTGAAATAAAAAACTGATCATCTTGTGATCATAAATTACAAAACTAAAATAACAAAATGGTCAAACAGTTCAAATATTTTATAAAAAAAAAAGTACTATAATAATAATGATACCAATAACAACAGCAATAAAAGAAGCAAGTGAAAGCTGTCATACTACAGTTTAATCCTGAAACTCCATACCAATCAGTGTAATCAACACTGAAGTTACCTGCACAGAAGCTGAAGCAATCTGTCCAGAGTGATCAAAGTCAAGGCTGAAGATCTGAGTGAATCGCGTTGCATTTGTATTCATTACTGTTCGACTGTTGCCAAAAGCTTCAAGGAGTGTGGATATAGCATTCAACTTTTCAACTGGGAGAGAGAGAGAAAAAAATCAGAATATAAATGTTTGCAAATAATATTTAAACTATAAAAAAAAATCTTTTACACCCAAGATTACTTACAGACTATTAAAATGTGATAAAACTTTTAAAAATACCCCCTTGAATTACCATTATAAAAATATAAATGTTTCAAAAAACACTTTTTATGACAACAATAAAACACAAGAGAGACAAACAACTAACCTGTAAGTATCTTATTAGTGGTTCCAGCAGCGAGTGCTAGATAGTGCAAGACATGACGGAAGTTGGTGGTCTTGCCAGCACCAGAACGACCAAGGAAGACAATGCTTTGGTCTCTCCGAGTAGCAAGCAGATCGCGGTAAGATGCCTGGGCAGCTGAGTATATGTGGGGTGGCATGTCTTCTAATTTACACCCTTTAAACATTTGTATCACCTGCAAGAGAAATAAAATCAAAATCAAAATCATTTGAACTGAGTCTACTATAACTAGTAATAAAAAATAAGGGAGGGAGGAAGTGTAGGGGAGAGGGGGGAGAGGGAGGGAGAGGGGGAGGG
>NC_051421.1:17367361-17372361 GCF_015228065.2 Penaeus monodon | reverse complement strand
AGAACGAAGTATTTAGTTGCCTCACGAACATTCACGCGCTGTTTGAGCTTCGCTTGCGCAGTGAGGAGGATGGAGCTTCTTCCCCCGAAGAGAGCGGAGGGAAATCTGAAGAGAAGGAAGAATTAAAAACGGAAAATTTATGAGTGAGATGAGTGACTGGATAATGAGGTGGATGTATGAAGAAACGGAGGATTGAAACGAAGAATTAGATGAAAGTAGACAAGTGGGTAAGTCAATGAAAAATTGGAGAGACGAATGAATAAAACGAAAATATGAAGATGAAGTTATGAATGAATGGATTGATAGGAAATGTAGAGAGACGAAAAAAAATGAATAGAATAAGTAAATCAACAACAATGAACAAATAAAAGTAAATAAAGAGAATAAGGAAAATCAGTAAATGCGTAGACCAATAAAGATAAATAGAAGAAAACCTAAAAGCGAGAAATGAACGAATTTGCGAACTAAGCTAATAGATAGGTGAAAGAAATGGGAGAATTAAAAGAAAAAATAAAGAATATGAAAAATAAATGCGTTGTTCAAAATATCTTAAAAGAAAGTCAGAGAATGAAATAAAGATAAATAGCTAACTAGAAATCCGTATAGACGAAAGAATAAAAAGCAAATAATAAAAAAATGATTTAGATAAATGTTGAATAGACAGATGGAAAATGGAGTAAAACTGTTTTCTTTTTCCTTTTCCTTTTCTCTTGTTCGCTTTTTTTTCCTCTTCTTTTTCTTTTCCGCTTTCTTCCTCTTTCTCACATTTTCTCTTCCTTTTTCTTTTTTCGATCGAATATCTTCAGCGTGTTCTAGATCCGCTTATGGCAACACGTGGCTCGAGAAGGGAGCTGAAGGCTGCCAGATGTTGCCTGAGGTCTGGATGCCACCGATGGCTTTCGTCTATCCCTTTCTATCCATCAGTCGCGACGGGGGTTTGTCTGTCTGTCGGGTTGAATGTCCGTCGGAGCAACCACCTATCCACTTAGGGGTATTCGTGTGTTCATCTGTCTAGACATCCATCCGTCTGTTCATCCGCTTCTCCAATCATTCATGAATCCATTCTTTCATCCGTCCATCCATCAGTCAGTCGGTCATAGTCATACAACCATCCTTCTATCTGTATAACCACCTGTTTAGCCTTCTGTCTGGTCATCATCATTAATGCATTCATCCATCATCCACCCACCATCCATCCACCCGCCCGCCCATTCATCCATCCATCCATCCATCCATCCATCCATCCATCCATCCATCCATCGACTCGCTCATCTGTCCATCCATCCTCCCATCTGCCCATCCAACCAACCACCCATCCACCCATCTATCCATCCACCCATCCAACCACCCATCCATCCATCCATCCATCCCACTCACTCATCATCCATCTCCACCCTCTACCACCATCCACCACCTCATCCACCCATCCATATCCATCACCTCCCAACACAATTCTCCATCATCCATCTATCCTTTTCCTATCCTCATCACAACCACCCATCCATCCACCCACTCATCTTTCCACCATTCTACGCCCTCTCCACATTGCCATTATACATCTTTCTCCTCACTTTCCATTTTCCCTTTCCCTCATCCTCTTCTTTCCATTTCTTAGTTTCTTCAAAATCCATCATTTCCATCCTCCACCTCCTTCCTCTTCCTCCTCTTCCTCCTCCTCCTCCTCCATCCATCCTTTCCTCTCCTCCTATCTTCCTCCAAATCCCCTATCTCCTCCTCCTCCCCTCCTCCTCCACCTCCTCCATCTTCCCTCCTCCTTCTCTCCTCCTCCTCCTCCTCCTCCTCCTCCTCTTCCTCCTCCTTCCCTCTTCCTCTCTCCTCCTCCCTCCTCCTCCTCCTCCTCCCTCCTTCTCCTCTCCTTCCTCCTTCTCCTTCTCCTTCTCCTCCTCTCCTCCTCCTCCTCCTCCTCCTCCTCCTCATCCCCCCTCCTCCTCCTTCCTCCTTCTCCTCTCTCCTCTTCTCCTTCTCCTCCTCCCCTTCTCCTTTCTCCTCCTCCTCCTTCCTCTTCTCCTTCTCCTCCTCCTCCTCCTCCTCCTTTCTCCTCTCCTCCTCCTCCTCCTCTTCCTCCTCCTCCCTCCTCCTCCTCCTCCTCCTCCTCCTCCACCTCCTCCACTTCCTCCATCTCCACTTTCAGCTTTATTATTATTTTGTAAATTTGCTGTCAAATCACTGGTAGATTGTAAACCGACGTGTAAAGCGGGAAAGCTGATTATTACCAATAATCAAAGGTTCTTCGTTCTGTTCCTACTCAGTACTTATTATTTTTTATTAATTAATTAATTTATTTATTATTATTTTTTTAACGGTACTCTAATACTCTCCTCAATATCCTGGCTATCCCTAATAATGTTTTTTTTTGTGCTTTTTTTGTGCAAAGTGGATCTTTAGCTCTATTCCGATTTGTTCCATAAATTTCTTAACATTTTGTGTTACACTCATGGCTCCTACAAGAACAGGTACCACAGAACTTTTCGAAGCTCAAGCCTTTGGATTTCCTTTGATGTCTGATATCATCATCATCATCATCATCATCATCTATCATCATCATCACAGCATCATCTCATCATCATCATCATCATCATCCATCATCATCATCATCATCATCATCATCATCATCATCATCATCATCATCATCATCATCATCATCATCATCATCATCATCATCATCATCATCGCGTTTTCTTTTCCACTTGGCTGGCAGAAATAGGACATTCCTTCGAGTTCCTTTTCATATCATTTCCTTGCTGTTCGACCACAACCACTCTCTTTCTACTCGCGGTACGACCTATTCTTTTATATTTCTACAACAAACCTACGATTCCCATTGTTAGTTGAACGACCTTGGTAAAAATAATAATAATAATAGGACGACCACCACGGAGGAGGAGGAGAGGAGGAAGAGGTCGTTGAGTCGTTTTCCCACCTTAAATGAACCGCTGGAGCTGACGGCGCTATGGTTCTTCGTATGCAAATGAAGTGAAGCCTGTTTAAGCTATTGTGTGTGCGCCTGAGTGTCAAGCAAGACGGAGATTACGGCGGGGGGGGGGGGTCACTGATGGATGGGTGTGCGTGGGGGGAAAGGTGGAGGAGGGAAAGGGGAGAAGGGAAGGGGGGAGGAAGAGTCGTGAGGGAAAGGGTGGAGGAGGAAGTAAAAGAAGAAGAAAAAGAAGTATATGAAGAAGGAGAGGAGTAGGGGCGGAAGGAAGGGGCGGAGGAGGGGTACGGGTAGAGGAAGAGGAGAGAAGGAAAAGGGAGAGGGAGAAGGAGAAGATGAGAAGGAGAGAAGGAGAAGAGGAGAGGAGGAGGAGGAAGTAGAGGAGGAGGAGGAAGTAGAGGAGGAGGAGGAAGTAGAGGAGGAGGAGGAGGTAGAAGGAGGAAGAGAAAGAGGAGCAGGGGGAGGAGGAAGAGGAGGAGGGGGAAGAGGAGGAAAAAAAGAAGGAAAAGAAGAAAAAGAAGAAAAAGAAGAAGAAGAAGAAGAAGAAGAAGAAGAAGAAGAAGAAGAAGAAGAAGAAGAAGAAGAAGAAGAAAGTTGATGGAAAGAGCGGGATAGAGAGGGAAGGAGGGGAGGGGAGGTGGTGAAATAAAGGATTGGTGGGGTTTAGGAGAAAGAAGAAAAAAGGGGAGATGAGGAGGATTAGAACGAATAATTTGTCTATGAGGCAAGAGGGCGAAAGGGCTTTGGAAGAAGCGATGAGGGAAGAGGTGAGGGAGAAGAGAGAAGGGTGTTTGTACTGGGAGAAGGAGGGAATAGGGAAGGAGAAGAAGAAAGGAGAGATAAGTAGGAGGAGAATGGTTAATGTGAATGTGAGTTAGATAAAAGAGCGAAGGTGAACAGAAAGTAGTCAAGTAAAAAATGATGCACATGAGAGAGTGGGTTACAAACCGAAAAAAATAAAGGGGAAATGTGAAGGAAAAAGGGAGTGAAGGAAAGGTGAGGGTGATGAGTGGGGGGGAAAGGGAGAAGGAGCGAAAGGGGAGATTGCATGTTGATCTAAGCCGCTTCGAGGGCGGGCCAGGGCCGAGCCCCAGGGAAGGAAGTGGAGTGTGTGGGAGGCCCGGGACGGCGGAGGACAATGGAGGGGCCGCTCCCTGCCCGCTCTCCAGCTCCCTGCCATAGATAGCCGATGCCATCTGTGGAGCTTTTGTCTCAGCGCCTTGTCGTCCGGGGGCCATTGTGCGTGGCGCCCCCTCTGGCCTCGCTGATGCCCGCTAAAATTCCTGGTGGGGGGCGAAGGGACGGAACGAAGGTCCTTATCATCCTGACGGAGGAGGACGGAGAGGAGAAGAGATGGCGGCTCGCGGGGTGTGGTGTGGTGGTGCGTCAGGCGCTGCTTGGTGGTCGGAACGCACTATGCATGAGCCCGGAGTGTTATTATGCTGCTCCTAAACTTTTATGGAGTGTAGAAATGAATTTGCGGATGGTTTTGTGCCTCCTATCTGTTCCGTCATAAAAGTAGCGATAAACAAAGCTCACCAGGGCCCGCAATAGCCTATACTTTCTGCTCTATATTCCGCCAACTAAGTGGAAAACGATTTCGGTTGATGAAAGGCCGTTTTCTGTTAGAGGATATGTTTTTTGATGTGAAACTATGATGGCTGTTTAGCATATAGCTGTTCGCTTTTTGTTTGGTATTATATACATAAATGGTTTCCTTTATATATGAAGAAAAGGTATGAATGAGAATGAATATCTTCACAATACAAGAGATGTACTTGACCGGTTTCGATTGCGTCTTCGTCAGAAATACATGTATTTCTGACGAAGACGCAATCGAAACCGGTCAAATACATCTCTTGTATTGTGAAGATATTCATTCTCATTCCCACCTTTTCTACATTTGTCAATATGAATACGGTTCATCCTTTATTTATGTATTTGCAACTGATTTCTAATATGCACTCGCACACACGCACCACATACAAACATATACATACTATACACCCCCCTCCCCACATATAATATAACTTACCACGTACATATT
>NC_051421.1:17363015-17365515 GCF_015228065.2 Penaeus monodon | reverse complement strand
ACCAGCCACACCCGCTCCGCGTCCAGCCACGCCCGCGCTGCAGCCACCTGCTCCTCGGACCTCGCCTGAAACAAGAGGGATAAAAGTATTACATCAGGAACAT
This sequence comes from Penaeus monodon, assembly GCF_015228065.2. Classification (NCBI taxonomy): domain Eukaryota; kingdom Metazoa; phylum Arthropoda; class Malacostraca; order Decapoda; family Penaeidae; genus Penaeus; species Penaeus monodon. Next base: position 17,365,412 of record NC_051421.1, on the reverse strand, counting down.
GCGTCATGAACTGACACCTCATCTTCATATCAAGCCGTTTATAAAAACGCCACGAACCACAAGGATAAAGCGTTAAATCATGAACATGGGTTATAAAGGGACATCATGTTTTTACACCAACCCGTTTATACAAAAAAGAAAGAAAGAAAGAAAAAAACACCCTACGAGATTTAGTGAATCACAAGAATGACAAGAAAATATCACAACCTCGCTACTTAACCGATCCCCAGATAAGCCTACGAAGCGACTGGAATGAAACCCTCATGACAGCGACACCTTTCGACACTTAGCCCTATCAAGCGCCAGCCTTCCAACGCCACACTTCTCCCCCCCAGTCAGCAGATCCCCGCCCGGGCCGCCGCCTCCCTTTATCTCCTCCAGGAAGCGCTCGCCTCGACCACCTTCCAGCGGGCTCCGGCGACGTGATTCAGAATCCTAATTAAAAACGTTTATTTAGCCACAAAATAGTCCTTACAGCGAAGCCTTAAAATGCACATATCAATAGAATACACCCTCTAAGGAAGACCTCTTGCATACATTGTATTTATGCAAGAACACGACGGCATCCAAGGGTTTTACGACTCGAGAAATCACTCGGTCATCAACTACTCTTTCTCCTTCTCTATTCTATCTTTCATCTCTTATTCTCTTTCTATGCTCCCCTCTCCCTCTCCCGTCTCATTCCTTCTCCTATCTCCATCCACCTCCTTCATTCTATAAAATCGTGAGTGCAACTAAAATTCACCCCCATAGCGCGCCCGGCGAAGGTGTGGCGCTGGTGGGTTGGCCTGCTGGCTCGGCGCCTGGGAGGAGGTGCGTGCCTGGCGTGCCTACGCTCCTCCCGGTGCCCCTGGCGTGCCCACCTCCTCCCTCAGTGCCCCTGGCGTGCCCACCTCCTCCCTCAGTGCCCCTGGAGTGCCCACCTCCTCCCCGTGCCCGGGCGTCCCCCACCCCCTCCCCGGTGCCCCACGTGCCCACCCCCCTCCCTCAGGGCCGTGGCGTGCCCACCCCTCCCCGTGTCCCCCAACAAAGCTTTCTTCGCTCTCCACACACCATCGCCTCGTATAATTCTCCTAACAGGTGAGGGAGGGTCACCGACGTATGGTATTGAGGGTATGTGGTATGGGGTATGGTTTATGAAGTATAGAGTAGGGATATGAGATGTGGAGTATGGAATATGGAGTATAGAGCATGGAGTATGGAGCATGGAGGATGTAGTAGGGAATATGGAGCAAGCAGTATGGAGTATGGAGCATGAAGTATGGAATACGGAGCATGGAACATGGAGCATGGAATATGGAGCATGGAATATGGAGCATGGAGTATGGAATATGGAGCATGAAGTATGGGATATGGAGCATAGAGTATGGAATATGGAGCATGAAGTATGGAATGTGGAGTATGGAGCATGAAGTATGGAATATGGAATATGGAGTATGAAGCATGGAGTATGGAATATGGAGCATGGAATATGGAGTATGGAGCTTGGAGCATGGAGTGGGGGAAAATTTGGGGAAGGAGTAGGAGTATGGAATGTGAATAGGAGCATGGGCATGGGATGGGAGGACCCTGGAGTAGGGTTATGGGGTTGAGTATGGGTAGGAATATGGAGTAGGGGGGGTATTTTTATTTAGGGGGGTGTGGCGTTTTTTCGATGCAGATTTACGAGAAGTTCCATCCCATAATGCGTTTACAAAATTGCGTCCTAGTGATATTAGAGTTTTTAGCTGTAGATTTGCGGTTAGGTTGGTCCTTAATTAAGAAATCTATCTTTAGATTATATATATATACGTCTTTACTCACACAAACGCACATGCTTATAAGCACATAAGGCAGACATACAAAAAACTCCTTTCCCCCTTTTTTTTTTATCCCCACTTCCCCCTTTTGACTTTTTTTTTGCACCCCACTCCCTCTCTCCTTCCCACTCCCATTCCCCCTCCCACTCCCTCTCCTCTTTATCGAAACGCAAAATCCAACCCCCATGTGTAGCACTGGGTGACCTGCAGAAGAAGGCCAGCATCGCACCGCACCTTCTTCTGTCGAGTGCCACGGGTGCCAGTGCCAGCCAACCCACGGCCAGAAATATTCCCAAAATCGCAGCTTCTTTTTTCGTGGCACTTCCTCATATCGAACGCAGGAAGACCCTTCCCATTCCACGAACTTTGTAAACAGGAAACTCTCAGTTAACGCACGCACTCTGCACACGCACTGCAAGCAAGCGTATATTAAAGCACTTGAAGGCATCTCTATTTTCGTTACACTTTTCCTGAAGTGTTATTCCCCGTGCAATCGAACCTTTTAATAATTTTAATAGCATTTTCTCCTACACACCCATCGGCCTTTGTGGCAATCTTAATTCTCCCCCCGGGAAAAAAAAAGAAAAAAAAAAAAAAA
>NC_051421.1:17359220-17362915 GCF_015228065.2 Penaeus monodon | reverse complement strand
TTTTTTTCCCCTTTTTCCCCTCCCTCTTTTTTTTCCCTCCCCCTTTTTTTTCCCCCTCCCCTTCCCCACCTCTCTCTTCTTTCCCCCTCCCCCTCCCCCTTCCCCCTCTCCTTTCTTTCTCCCCCCCCTCTCCCTTTCCCCCTTTCCCTTTCCTTCCTCCCCTTTTTCCTCTTCCCCCCTCCCCCTCGCCCGCGGGCTATAAATATGCATTCAGTAACTCGGCCTCCGGAAGCATGACGTCACCAGGTAACTCGGTAATTCGCGCCGCCGGAACTCACTCTCTCTTCCCAGTTGTCGGAATGTGTTTGGGGCCCAAACTTTTCCTATCCTCCCCCCCCCCCTCCCTCTCTAGGGAAAAAAACAATCATATATTGCAAATATTACCTCGCAAAAACCAGGGGACCACATGTACACAAAAGTACCCATTCTAAACACGCGCCCCAACACCAAACACCACAAAAACCCCACAAAACCCCCCCCAAAAACACACCAACCCCACACACATAAAAAATATATATTATATATATATATTATATATATTTATAGGAAGAAGAGGAGGAGGAGAGAAGAGAGAAGAGAGAGAGAGAGAGGAGAGAAAAACACCCAAAAGCGTCTTCACCGAAATTTTTTCCCTAAACCTCCCTAACTTGGCAAAAATGCCAAAAATTGGGAAGTTGTCCGTTAAGGTGCCGACCCAGGCTACCCGGCCAGAGCTTGAGCCTCGCTGGCACCGTCGCCGCGAAGGGATCCACGCAGGTATGGCACCGCCTGCGCGAAGCTAGGTAAATAAAGCTTGTTTCAAGGTCATGCTCGCGGTGCCAGCGGTGAGACTCGCGAACTAACTCTCACTCTGGCAATCGGTTCTCTCTAACGGTCAAGCTAAATCCCAATTCTAATCCTGATGAACCTAATCTGCTCCTACTCAACTTAAAATAACGTTTATCAACCTACTTTAACCCTAATCAGTTCTAATCTAGCAAACCCCACCCCCCCTATGCCCATACGGGTCTTTTTTCCCCTTCTATTAAAACCACCCGTATAAAACCAATATTAAAATCAAACCCGTTTCCGCCCTCCTCCCCTCCCCCTTTTCCCCGGAGCTGAATTCGTTTTAGTCTGTCATAACATGCACGGAGCCCGGGTCGCCTGCTGCTCCTGCTGTTTGTCAAAAAAAAGTGAGGATACCGAAAGCCTGGCAATCCAACTTTTGTTATTTGAATGTTATTGTACAAGAAGAATCTGCTCTGGAGGGTGGGCGGTTCAATCTGCTAGATGACACCCCCATGGAATGCCCTAGGGATTGTAACAAAATAAATCGAAATATTCCTTAAATATTCCTTTAAAAAAACATGAGTTGCTATTCCAGTAGCGTCCTCTGTATTAAAGGCCCCAATCAGAGCTCTGTCGCGAAGTAAACAATCCCGACCTTTAGAACATTAACCCCTTACAAAGTAACAAAGTACCTAACAAAAAAATTAGCAATCAAATAAAGAACCTAAAAATCTAACAATATCCTAGCAACTTCACAGATAATCTAAAAGGCCCCTAACAGTGCAACAGAGAAACTCAACAGATGATCTAACAAATCCTTAACAATTCAACAAGAAACACTACCCCTAAACAACCCAACAAGGAACCTCCCCAACGGCGCCTCCCGCACTCCACCACGAGAACCTGCGCCGCATCTCCGTCTCTGCAGGAAAACGACTCTGCTCGCCCTTCCGCGTCCTGGTAACCCCCTTCTGTCTACTTACGGCTATCTACTTCCTCTCCACTTACGGCTACTGGTCCTGGCCGCCACTCACCTATAGGAGAGAGAGAGAGAGGTAGGGATGAAAGGCAATGTTCTCAAATAAGGGATATTTTACTTTTCATTTATTATTGTTTTTACCATTACGATGATGATGATGACGATAACAATAATTACAGCGTAAACAACAATGATAAGTGCAATAATAACAATGACCAAACAACAAAACAATAACAACAAAAAGTTGAATACCGATGATGATGGTAGTAACAAAGTAGCAATATCACAATGACCATAGCTGTTATAAAGAATACAAATGATAAAAAAACATCTTAACGAAAAAAGCAGAAGCTTTTGATGATGGTGGTGGTGATGGTGGTAAATGGTAACTATAAAGATACTAACAGTACTAATAAAAATGATATATAAAAAAAATGTCTTCATTTAAATCATAATCACAGGTGGAAAATTAAAACGTGCTTTCATGAAAAGCATTTGCAGCCATTAACACAATCTGCCACTTAGCACTTATTCCACTAAGAAAATGGAATACCCTAGGCATTAACAACACGATTTCTATCATAACGAAACAAAAACCCACTTGGATAAAAACAACAGCTAAAAAAATATATATAATAATAATAATAGAATCATATCAAATCAACAACGACGAACAAAATCTCAATATTAAACTACGACGTCGACCTGACAGCCACTCAAGAAATATATAAACAAAAAATAATCATAAAAAAATGAAAAAAAAAAAAAAAAAAGGTAAAGAGAAAATTTCAAACGCCCGACTCGTCCTGTATTTATGTTCTTTTTTCTTTTTTAATAGGCCGACCACGCAAAACTCTGAAGCCATTTTTCATTCTTTTTCTCTTTTCTTTCCGACAAATATATGCAATCCTCCAACGCCGGTTTGCGCGTGTGTGTGAAAGGAAAGAAATCGATGTGCTTCTTCCTGCGTGTGCTTCTGCTTTGCCAATCTCATGCTTTTCGTCTTTCAATCTTTACCTTTCCCTTTGTTTCTATTTTTTTCATCTTTGGCACTTTCTTTCTTCGGTTTTTCGCTATTTCTTTCTATACTTCCACTCTTTCTTTCTTCGCATTTTTCAGCTCTTTACTTATTCATTAATTTAGCCATTTCCGCTCTCCCTTACAGATCAATATGCATGAGAGAGAGAGAGAGAGAGAGAAGAGAGAGAGAGAGAGAGAGAGAGAGAGAGAGAGAGAGAGAGAGAGAGAGAGAGAGAGAGAGAGAGAGAGAGAGAGAGAGAATAAGAGTAAGAATGAGTGTCCATGTGCGTGCATGTATAAGTGCGTGTATGAATAAGCATTTGCGTGTATCCGTGTATGCATATAACTTTGCCTTGCGTGCGCACGTAATCTACACTGGAAAACGGCGCGCGTGTCACTGCATCTGATGAAGACAGCCGTGTGATCATCGCCTCATGAGCCTCCCATGAGCGCTCGTCCCAGTCGGGTCATGAGGGACGAGAACCACATGCAGAGAGGCCTCAGCACGAGAGAGTAACGATGGCTGCATCATCTCAACCGTCCTGCGAGAGGGGGAGGGAGAGGGAGGGAGGGGGAGAGAAAGATAGAGGGGACAGCGAGGGGATGAAGGGGAAGGATGGAGGGAGGGAAGGGAAGGGGAAGGATGGAGGGAGGGAAGGGAAGGGAAGGGAAGGGAAGGGAAGGGAGGGGAGGAGAGGGAGGTAGGTGGGGAGGTAGGTGGGTAGATAGGTAGATAGGTAGGTAAGTAGGTAGGTAGTTTAGTTTTTTTTTCTAGTTTGGTTTGGATTCCATTTGTTACATTTGGTGTGACATACTGTCTGCTTGATTTTGCTCACGTGTGTCAGCTGCTGTTGACTCGGCGGAAACCCTTGTGTGCCAGGCCCAACAAACAGTTAAAACCTCCGGGCGGACAGTTGCAAACCTC
>NC_051421.1:17304220-17339220 GCF_015228065.2 Penaeus monodon | reverse complement strand
CGGGGGCTGGCTGAGAGCTTCCTGAGGGCGCCTCGGAGGAGCGGGGGGATCTTCATCGGAGGTATTGACGCAGAGGGCGGGCGCGGCGTAGTACTCCCCCGAGCTGCAAGAGTGGCGGTCAGGGACTTCGCTATCACTCGGGTGCGCGAGAGCCGAGGCCGGAGCCACGCGCCCACTCTGCACGTTGTATACCCCCGCGGTGCCCTCGCCCAGCCCGCCCGAATAGCGTCGGGTGAAATACGTCGGCGGTAGACTTGTCTCATCTATCAAACCAATATCACTGTTGTTGTTGTTGGCATTATTGTTGTCGATGTTGTTGTTGCTGTTGTTGTCGTTATTATTGTTGTTATTGGCTGTTACATTATTATTATTGCTGTTATTAATATTCGCCGACCAGTCTGTTGGCTGAGGTGCGACGTCGTGGGTGGCCTCCTTCTTCTGATAACTCTCTAGTTTTGGTCCCAGATACTTGCTAGCTTTCTTTAAGCTGTTTTTAAATGCAGAAACAAACGTTCGGTCTGAGCCCTTCTGAGAACCCCGGCGAGTCCGCGGAGGGGCGCCGCCTGGAGGCTCCGCCGGCAGGGCGTTGTCGCATGCTTGTGGCTCGACCACGGGCTGCTTCAGCTCGTACTCCATCACGTCGCCATTGTCCATATGTTCCCCGGCCTCTGCTTCGTCGTCGAGGTCGTCCTCAAACATGAACATGAGGGCGCTCTGACCTTTGAAGCTCTGGAAGTCCTCCAGTCCTTCGAAGTCGACCGCTGCCATGCCGTCCTCCTCCTGCCAAATGTACCCCAGAAGGGCCTGGTCCTCGCCGCTGTAGTACATGGTGCTGTCGTCGTCCAGCATTTCGTCGGAGGGCATCTCGGAGGGGTAAGACTCGCCCTGACCCTTCGGCAGTGTAGGGTCTCTGCCGACGTCGGAATCCGAGCCGAACTGCTGGATGTACCCGACAGGGGGTGGGGGAGGAGGAGGAATGTCGAATTTCTCTTGGTCTTCGTAGCCAACGCTGAAGGAGTCGTCTTCTGCCAGATCTCGAGGGATGGCCAGGTTGCTCAGGTCCAGCCCTTCCTCACAAACATAGGGCTTCTGGTCGCGCTTCTTTGCATCACGAGCCTCGTTCAAAATGTTCATATTCTTGGAGCGTCTCTGTTCGAGAGAGCGGCACTTTCGGTCTCCCGGCTTTAGCTTGATCTTCGTCTTGACGAACAAGAAGTCCGCCGAGTCCGAGTCGCTGGAGACCCGATCGGACTCGCTATCCGACTCGCTGTCCGATTCTCCGTACTGCTGCAGGTCGAGCTTGGTCATGAGACTCAGGTGTTTGGTCTTGGCCCTGCAGACGGCAGGGAACACCTTCGGCAGCGGGGAGATCCGGAGAGCCTCGAGGTCCTCCGAACGTAGCATGGGGCCCGGGGGTCCGCCCGAGGAACCCTTCACTTTAGTCTCGCTGGCGCCTGACGAGTCATCCGGGACGTTACCCAGCTCCTTCTCGAACCTGCGCAGCTTCTCTTCCAGGCGGCGCATTTCGGCGTCCATCGTGTCGAAGTCCTCATCGCTCTCGTAACCCGTGCGCTCCTCCTCGCTCTCCGGCGCGTTCACGGCCAACAGGGCGCGCCACTGCACCTCGTCCTCGTCCTCATCCAGCGGCAGAAGGTCTCGTCGGGCCACTGGGCCGCCGCTCGATGTCCACGACGCCTCGGACCCCGTCGACGAAGCCGAAGCCGACGCGGAGGCCAACATGTCAGGGTCGGTCATGTGGCCGCCGGACGAAGCAGAGCCGTCCTCGGGGGCGTCGCTCCCAGGCTTCCTTATCAGGACAAGAGGGCGCCTCGCGTCTGCTCTCACTGCCTTGGCCATGCCTCCCGACGAGCTCGTTGACTGCGTTCCCGTCATGCTGCGAGATGATGTCGCCGACATATCAGCCGAGGAAATGCCCGACATCCCGGAAGAGTGTGTGTCTGATGCGCTGTGCGAAAGTGCGCCCTTCCCGAAGCCTGCCTCTCCTGCCGAATGCTCCGAGGTCGCGGGCGAGACCTCCATTAGGGTGGGAGAGGAGGCCTGGAGCTGCTGGTGTTGATCGACCTCCGGAAGATCCGATGCATCAGCATCCGCGACTACCAGCGCCACGTCGTCGCTGGCATCGACGAAAACGTCCTCCGCTTCGTCGTCCTCGGGCGGAGGAGGACGGCTGGGTGGCTGCTGATTCGGGGTGTCCACGCGAACAACCGTGGCAACGCTGGTGCAGCTGTGACTGAACCCGTGGCCAGGATCCGGCGTGGCCACCTCCAGAGCCTGTTCGTAGTCGTCCTGCGATCCTTCCCTTCCTAGCAAGGAATAGCGGCGATCACATTCCCTCGGCGGAGGGGGCGGGGGAACGGGAGGGGGCAGAGGTACTTCCTCGACACTCGTTACCACAACGCTTACCCCGCTCTGCGACGTACCCGGTTCGTCGTCTCGTGAAGCAGGCTTGTCCACCGGTCTTGCGTGGGAAGGTAAAGCCGATCCCTCAAACTCATCCGCAACTGACGAACGAATATCCTTCCGGCAACCTTCGTCGCCATCTTCAATGCTTCCGCCTGTCATGCAAACGTCCGGCTGCAGCAACTCAGCAGGGGGCGGCGGGGGACGAGGTGGTTCGGGGGGCGACGCAGGAGGGGTAGAGGCGCTCTCCTCGACGTCGACATCGCTTCTGTCCTCGCATTTGATGTCTGGCATTGACGTTACTTCTTGATCACACAGGTCTGAGGAGGACTCGTCAATGAAGAGAATATTTGTTTGATTACTAAGCAGAAGCGAATCTCTCGCGCGCCTTCGAGGTAAACTCCCCGTCGCGGTAACCCCAGCTTCTTTGCCTTCGCTCCCGCCGTCCACGCGGCCTTCTTCGATGAACAGCTCATTCTTCCCCGCGGATGCATTCCCGCCTGAAACAACAGTGCCTTCGGAGAGATTATCCTTTCCACTCTTCACGGTTTTCCCCTCGACACTCTGGCTATTGGTCTTCTCGGCGGGCCTCTCGCTCTCGCGGCCGTACTTGAGGGGGATCGCATTCAGCCACGACTCCGGCCCGAAGCCAGAGCCACCGCTCGCCCGAGAAGGAGGAAGGCACACCGGGGTAGGCATCCGTCCCTGCGATCGTCGGGGGGTGATGTGTGGCTCTCTCGAAGAGGGCCCCGTCGCAGGTGTCGATGCCCCGTCCTTCACAAGGGGTTCCTTCGCTGAGGGCCCGGTCGTAGATGCCACATCACTAGAATCCTTGATGTTGGGGACTGCTGTAACGTCTGCAGAAACTTTGATTTCTTCTACTGATGTTGGAAGCACCTTATCAGAGTGTTTTTTATCATTTGTTGGTTGCGTGACATCAGCCTGATCTCTAACATATGTCATCATAGCACTAGTTTGGTCTTTAACAGCTGTTTCCTGCGTGACATCACTTCCACCCTTACCGCTAATCGGTAATGTGACATCAGTATCGACTCTAGAATCCCTTTTTAACGTAGCATCAGTCTCTCCCTTGGCAGCTGGGGCATCGGTATGATCCCTGACCGCCGGCAGCATTATAATAGTCATACCTTTAGCTATGCGTTGTGGCTGGGTTTCATTTTGATTACTAATAACTGCTCCTGAATCACTTCGACCGCTAACACCTACCTGTGGTCCTACCCCACGTGGCTCATCAATAACTAATGCCTGGCTACTCGAAACAGGTGGAGCCATGACGTCACTGGTATTTTTGGTATTTGTTACGTTATTCTCATCTTTCAATACTAGTGTTATCACTTCATTAACGTCCTTGGCGACGACCTTTTCATTTTCATGGCGTTCGGGTCCGGATACAATAATATCAATCCCACGGTTATACGTTTCACTCTTGCTTTCGACGACTCCATTTTGACAAGCTGGCGGTCCATTATTTTCCTCGTTGACACTTTTCACATCACAGACCACACTGTTCTCCGTAGGCTGCGACTCGGCTTTCCTATTTTGAGATACAATTTCCCTCATAAGTGGCACAGAACTTTCATTTCCTGAGTCACGACAGTCAACGGCCGAGAAGTGCGGCTCGCCACGAACGTGAGGCGCAGCCCCGGCCGCCGACTCGCTCCCCGAACTCGAATCTCCACACGAATCGATCGTCATTTTGATTTTGTTTTTGAGAGCGGCATCCAAGGGTGCGATGAAGGGTCGCGGAATGGGCGGCAATGCGCGCTCCGTTCGCGAGCAGGACTCAGACCTCACCGCCGTATGGGGCGCCCCGCGTGGCTCCTGCCCGGCGCCGTCCTCCTGCGAGGCGCGTAGGCAATCCGAAACGGCCTCCGAGCTCCCCGAGCCTATCCGCGACGCCGATTTGGAGCGGGCCGTGGCGTCGCGGTCGACCACGAGGGGCTGAACGTGGCCCAGCGAAGAGTTCCTCTGCCGTGCCACTCGGTCCGGAGGGTCCAACTTGGTACGCGCTTGCTGGTACTGCAGCTTGGTACCGCACACGATATCCAGCGGGAAATGAGTCGTTCGCGAACGCGGCCGAACGCACACCTGTTGCCGGATGAGCGCCGCCCGCTCGCTGATCCCCGGGCCACGACCCACTGCAGACGCACTTGGCTCCGCGCCCACGCTCTCCTCTCTGCTCGGTGTCCTTCCCCTGCCGCCGCCGATACTCCCCGCGGACCTGTCACGTTGCAAGGCCGGAGGCGTGACCGTCCGCGCCTTCGTCTCGTCACTACTGTACGTATTTGTTACTAACTGCTTATCATTGGCACTGTCAACATCTTCTGCATCGGAATCGCCACGGACGGCCTCGTGACCACGTTCCTCCCCGGGGACGTCCGAGGAGGATGTCGGGCTGCACGGAGTTTCTGCGCCGTCTTCACTGACTGAAGCTCGCGTCTGCTCTGCCGTCTGCGCTCTATTACTTTCTACTTCGACACTATCACTGTCAGACGTTGCAGCAGGTGGTTGCGAGACAGATGCGGTCCTTGAAGAAGAGGAGCTTTCAGTTGCGGAACTGCAAGCGATGGAGAGTTCCTGACGCGTTTGTATGTCGGCAGTTGCTTCTTTCTCGATACTCTGCGATACACAACTGACTTCTAAAATGGAGAGCTCGTTATCACGACTGCAAGACTGCTGAGCAACACGCAATCCTGTAGAAACGTCTTGCAGGGGCGGCGCTTGAATATAAGGTGACGAGGGAAATTTCACCGGCGAGGGAGCCACTTTGGCACTCTCTGTACTTGTTGCTTCTTCTTTCACTGGTTCCGTTATCTGTAATATTCCAGCGTTTTGCCCCTGCCGCACGCCGTTAGTCGTATTGTTTATATCCTTGACAGCATTATCTATTTTAGCGTCACTCGAGTGTGATTCTTTCGCTGCACATGGTACATCCATAATATCGTCCTCGTTGACGTGCACGTGCTCTTGCAATGCAATACGCCGATCAGCTGTCGTTGAAGTGTAATGAGAATCTTGCCCCGCGGTTTCTTGCTTGCTCTCGTTAAGGCGTGACTCCGCTGACACATTCGCGACATCACTGCTCGCGACGAACAACGACCCCGACGCAGAAGTAGCAGCAGGCTTCTTCGATAGCGTCTCCGGCGGGGGAAGGCCAGAGGCGATAACGTCACCGCCCTTCTGAGAGCGTTCTTGGCTACGGGAATCTGCCGCGATAACCGTAGTTTCTGGTTCTGCCTTTTCTCCTGACGAGGTCGCGGAAGTCAGACCGAGCGATGGCGAAGGAGGGGGCACCTTGGCGGGGAAATCGCTCGGCAGAGGAACAATTGGCTCGACGATTCTAAGACACGTGTTTGCTAAGCCTCTGCCGTGGCTGGCTGCCGGTCTCTCTGCCGCTTCATTACTAAGCAAGTTTCTCGTCGACGGATTGTTTCGTGTCCCCTTCCTGCAGGCGTGGAAGGGGCGCGACACTAACTGCGTTACCGTCTGCCGTCGTTACTTCCTCCGGGGACACCGCAGTGCCCTGAGGGAGGTCATTCTCACAGTGTCCACTCGTTCTCATCTTTCTTAACCTAATATCATTTTGAGCTATTGCTGATTGCGAGGCGGAACTGAGCGGCTGTTTATGTTCAATACTCGGGGTGGCTTTCCCAGCAAGTTTTGGCTGAGGGCATGTGGTAGTTCCACAAGTCACATCTAGGTCACTACCTGGTGCCACAGGGCCACCAGAGGCGGGACCAACAGTGCCACCAACGCTACTCCCGGATAGGGGTTCGGTGATTTTTGCGTCACCATCACAAGGCACTTTACTGGTTACTGTACATATATCTTGTTTATCTGGTGTATCTTGAGGTACACCCGGAAAATGAGGTAATGACTGACCACTAGAATTATCATAGGCACCACTTGTGGAACTCATACTGTCACCCTCTTTCACACATTCCGTTTCACTCTCTTCTTCCAAAGATTTGATCTCAATTATATTACAAGGTCCATTCGGGGCTGAAATTTGAGTCTGCTGCCGACTATGCCCCGTGGTAGTAACACCAGTGCCCCCTGGGGTACTGGGGGCATTCTCACTGTGCCCATTTCGCGGTGTCAACTCGTCCTGTCGCACCCCTGCCGAGCTTCCCTGACCCGACGGCGACTCCGGCGGAATACCTGGAGCGGACGGAAACTCGAAGGTCTGCGACGTCACGGGCGACAGGAGGGGTGACAGGGCCCGCGACGGAGGGCCTGGGGGCACGGACGAGTACCGCGTCTGCGGCATCTTCCTAGGCAAGGTGGCAGAGCGGAAGAGGGGGTAGGGGTCAGGGGAGGCTGGCCTCGACCCCAGGCTCACGCCGCAGAGCTTGATGTAGGAGCCTCCTCCTCCGCCTACTCCCCCTCCTCCTTCAGCCTCCTGAGCGAGATCCGGGAGCCCCCCTTCCCCGTAGCCCCTGTACATCTGCATATCACACACGTCAGAGTTCCTGTTGGCACGGCTGGTCTGCCACGTCGAGTCGCCCTTAACGCGGAAGGTCACAGAGTTGGTAATGTTTTGACTTGATGAACTTCTCGAGCTCGTAAATATCGGCAACAATTTTTTTACTTTTACGTTTTCGTTTTTGGCGATTTTAAAACCATATATAGAACTTTGGCACTTATTTATATCGGGATTTTGCGACGCGGTCGAAGTGTGAGGTGGGCGAGAGCCCACTAAACTCTCGTTGTCACTGCTCATGGTCACTAGTTCACCATCACTGTTAAAAGCCGCCTCCAAATCCTGATCGGAGAGAACTAATAGCCACTGATCACCATCACCTTCCTCATGATCACACGCAGCCTCATCGTCACTCCCAAGCACAGGATACTCCCACAGGATTTCCCCCACGGACACCAGCACGGAACCGATCACCGCCCCCGGATATCGCAGGGCGTGTGCCTCCCCCACCGTGTCATGGCTACGACTGCCCGCACACCCGCCACCAGTGCCAGTCTGCTGTAGCACTTGGCACTCATTCCCGTGCGGCCGCCGGGCCAGGTCGCACCCGTCGACTAACACTGAGGTCCTCTCACGCCGCGCTCGGCCCTCGCCCGAGGCTGGAGTCTCCCTCTTGCTCGCCGGGCCCTCGCTCCCCCGGACGTGTGCTCCCCTCGCTCCTTCTGTCAAGGGGAGGACGCACCACTCTCCGCCAGTATATTCTCCCTCCTCCAGCACTCTCACTGGGCGAGCGTGCACGAGGTCGCTCTGGTAGGTAGGCACCCTTCCCCCTCCCACCGCCACCTCTCCACCTCCGGCGTGACGTGCGACCGCAGGAGGCCCGCCACACACCTCATTACCGATACCACACGTGCCCCTTATCACACACTCGGGAGAGCAGGCGCCAACGCCGCCGTCGCCGCAGCGTTCACATGCTGCGCCCTCGCCCCTCCGCTGAGGATTTGGACAAGTATTTACAAAGGTGGCGAGCGGCTTCCGCTCCCCGCTGCTGGCGGGCGCAGGGTCCTCTCGCTCCTTCACGTCACACTCAAAAGATACGGATTCGGAACCGCCTCTGCCATAAGAGGGGGGGAGGAGCATTCTCGGCATCCCGGAGCATTCCCGAGGAGAGGAGAAATAGCAGCGCGTGTGAGGCGCCCCTCTCGCCCCGACGCCAGAGCCACACGGAGGCTGGGGCGCCGTAGGGTCGCTTCTTGGGCCGGCGGCGGGGCGGGCTTGCGCCTCTGATGCTGCGGCTGATAGTTGGGGCAGCTGCTGAGGAGGCGGAGGGGAGGGCGCTGGGGGAGCCGGAGGAGGAGGAGGAGGAGGGGGAAAGAAGGGTGAGGATGGGAAGAGGAAGAGGGGACCGAGGGGGAGGCCACACAATGGAGTGGGGGAGAAGGAGGAGGAGGGGGAGAGAGAGGGAGTGGAAGAGGAGGAGGAGTAGGAGGAAAGTGGGGAAGAGAAGGAGGAGGAGGAAGAAAAGGACAAGGAATATAAGGAGGAGGACGAGGAAGATGGGAAGGAAGAGTAGGAGAAGGTGGAAGAAGAGGGAGTGCGGGAAAAGGGGTAGGGGGAAGGAGAGGAGGAGATAAGGAAGAAGGAAGTAGAGAGAGAGAAGGAAGAGGAAGAGGGGGAGGGGCTGGAGGAGGAGGGAGAGGAGGAGGAACTGAGGTAGGAGCACTAGTAGCGCTAAGAGGCGGTATTACAGAAGCACTAGTAAGAGCAGGAGCAGAGGGAAAAGCGCGGCTAGAACTACAAGCAGGAGGTTTAGTTATTGAACATCCTTTAACCATCACGGAAAAATCATTAACATGTTTTAACTCCTCGTGGTTTATAATCTCCATGCCGTCTTCAGAATTTATATCATTCGTTTTTAAGCCCGAGTTTACACTGGAGCATTTCGTGTTAGCTGCAGAGGAATCTTCTACACAACTGAGATCTATATTGTTTATAAAAAAATCGTTTCCTGGTCTTACAGAAAGCTCACTACACATATCCACATCCAGTCGTTCAGCATCTTCGGCGTCTCCGCACGTCGCAACTCCTGCCAACGCAGCACTCTTATTCTCCTTTACCATCGCACTTTCGTCACACGCCCGGTAGTGATCAGCAGCACAGCAAAGGTTCAAATCAGGGTCCCGAAATATAACACGCTCACTCTCGTCTCTGTGTTCCGCGGCTTCCTTGTTGTTTTCCTGTGTACACCATTCCGCGCTTTCCTTTGTACAAAAGTGTTTCTGGTGTGGAGAACACTCACTGTCATTTTCACTGAGACTTCTAATATTATCCTGAGTACTATGTACAGCCTCCTTTCGCGTACAAGGGATAGTGCTTCCTTGTTCGCAGCATTTTGTATAACACTGAACACCACCAAACTCAGGACTACCCAAGGCATGTTCTCCCCCGCTACACCCTGAGTGTCCCCCCACACCCCCGGCATATCCGGGCGCGAGAGGATCGTCGAGTGAGGGTGGGTGTCGCTCGCACTCAATCACCGTGACCCGCTTCTTCTTGTTTCGCTTAACTGTGCAGAGAGTGTCACCGAAAATGTCGGCCATGTCCTCTTCACTGTCCTCATGGTGCAGCGAATCGCCGCCCTCCCGCCTCCCGGGGGGGTCCCTACAAGCACACTCTTTATCCCAGTCCAGCGAGGGCACAGCAGCAAGAACAGGCACCTCGCGTTGGTGGCGCAGCTGGTCGGGCACTGATGCCACGCACTCATCCTTCCCCCTCGCTGCCCCACTCACGCCATCCTGCGCGTCTTCGCCTCGCCGGGAGGGGGAGGAAGCGGGCCCGCGTGCCGGGACAGTGACACGCGGCGGGAGAACGGGCTGGGCGGCCGATGCAGGGACACATCTCTCCCGAGCCCCCGGCGGATCACACGGCGTATCCAGCTCATCGTGCATTTCGGGGGCGGTCGTCGCGAATGGCGAATCACCTGCGCCACATACGGGCTGGTGCTGATCAGCTGGTGACGTACCGAGACACAGCGGGTCATGGTGTTCTCTTGCCCCTGAAATCGATCTCCGGCGAGTCCCGCGAAGATGACGGTCGCCTGGAGACAAATCCTGATTAAGATGCGAGGCGCCTGACTCATTTCGCCCGTCGCCGACAGCGCGCTCTTGGCACGGGAGGCGATCCGGCCGCCACGCTAATACCCGTGATGCCACCGTGCCTGCGTCGCTCTCCTCCTCGCCGCCCATGCCCGTCCGCTGGTCATCAACCTCGCGATCCTCCTCGTCATAGGAGGGGTTCCACTGCCACAGGGCTTCACACGAGGTCGTGAACGAGCCCAGGCTATACTCGCTGCCAGCATCCGTCCCCAGCTCACCGTCAGTAGCATTGCTCTCGCAGCATGAGCACCATGCCCCGCCGCAGCTGTCGTAGCCGCCGGAGCTGCACGTCTCGTAGCTCAGCAGCGAGTCCTCCTCGTCCGCGTCGGAAAGCAAGGGTTCAAAGGGCTCCCCCGCTGCCAGGTGGGGAAAGACCAGGCCGAAAGAGGGGAAATTTAAAGCGGAAGCGCCCAAGTTCCCCAGGGTCGGCCCCACCGACACACCCGCCGCCCCATCCGCCATGGCTGCGTCACGGACAAGCCCTTTCTCGTAGTCTCTCTCGCGATTCCCGCACGGCCCTCTCTCGGTGCTCTCTCCTGCTTGCACAGGCCGCAGGCAGCTTGCCTCGCCAAGACTGACACGAAACTTGTCACCTGCAGTCATATTGACCTCAGACATATGGGTCGAGGTCATATTGACCGGAGAGATGTTACGTGCAGCGATATCGATCCGAGAATTGTCAGACGCGGTGCTATTGATCTGCAAGCTGTCAGATGAAGTAAGAGTGACCCGGGAATCGCCGCGTGCTGGATTATCGACGCAAGGATTTGTTGCTGTATTACCGACTCTCAAATTCTCAGGTAAATCTATAAGGGCCTGGCATCCGCTACCCGCGCCCAGATACTTCCTACTGCCGGCTGGAGTTATCTGCGAGGTGACAGGTGTGGTGCCGTCAACCTGTGAGTCTTCGGATGCAAGCACTGGGGCTAGAGAAACAACCGGCGTCGGGGAAGCATCTTGCAAATTGCTAAGGGCGTTGAGAGTGTCGCCAGGTGCCACAGGGTCATCCTGAGAGTGGGTGGCATTGGTAGAGCTAATCAAACACTTGTTACCTGCCATAGACGTGCCCCGACATGTGAGAGTTGCAGCGGCGGTGACCCGAGCGTTGTCGAAGGGGCTTTCCCGTAATGTGAGGGGCGGGGCGAGGTGAGGCATGGTGCAACTCCCCGAGAAATCGCCACTCCACAGACCAGCATCGACAGAGGTAGAGGAAGTGCGGTGAGCTTGAACAAGGTGCGTCGACGACACCTCCGTCGGGGCAGCAGCCGTGGAATGCGCTTCCCCGACTGCAGGCACGGCATCGGCGCCCGACACGACCCGAGGCGCAGGGCTCCCCGGCGCGTCTGCAACTGTCGTACAAACGTGGGAGGTTGCCTGTGGGTCGAGGGGTTCACTCCGAAGGGGCGAATTACGAAAGGTCGCGGTTTCACAGGGATCGGCTGGCAGCCTCATGCTCTCCAAAGAACTGTCTTCTGCAAGCGATTCTGTTGATAGTTGCATTTGTGTTTGCAAAGGCAGTGTGCGATGTGGACTCGTCGTGCGTCCCAGGAAAGAGTTTCCGCGATCACCGGGTAGCTCAGCTGAGCCATATCTATGTGAATACTGAGAAGGACACACGGGCCTTGCGTCCTGATCCCGGTCGCTCTTGGAATCTCGCTTGTGCGTGTTCGTTTGTCCTGCTGTGATCAGAGGGTCGGGCGACGCAGCTGGCGATTGCAATGGTGCAGGAGCGTGCTGCCCCGGCCACTTGTCCGGCCGCAGCTCCGTCGTGGGTGAGGGCACGTCGAACGCCAGGACGGCATCGCGCGTGTCGTCCAGCAAGGCCTGGCAGGACGCTAGCAGCTCCTCTGACGACCACTTGGCCTTCTGCTGCTGGGGCTCCTCAGCGGCCGGCCCGATTTCCCTCAGCAGGCTCTCGAAGGCGGCCAGGAGGGCGTCCCCGGAGCCCCTCCACGACGCCTCCTCGTCGCCTACGTCTATTTCCGGCAATGCAGGCTTTGCCATTTCAAGGGCGCAAACACCCGCACCGTCACGCCGTCCCACTCACGAGGCCCATGACGGCATGCAATTACGACACAAGCACTCGCGTTGCAATTCCCTCGGCGGCGCGACACAAAGGCACAACGTAATTCTGATCAATAGCGGCGGCCGGGTCAGGTGTGTCGAGAGCATGGGGGGGGAGGGGAAGGAAGGGAGGGAGGCGAGGGGGGAGGGGAGGAGCGGTGACGTACTACAATCGCGATACGCCTTATCAATGGGCGTGCGCGTCAGGAGTGTGAGGTGGGCGATGAGGCTTCGTCCGGGCGTGCGAGTGAGACTGGCGGGGGTAGAGGCACAGGGCCGCCGCTTCAGGTGCCCGGGCCAGCCAGCCAGCGAGCAGCCCGCCCCTGCCCCTCCCCTCGCGACGCCACAGCCTCCCCTGCCCCTCCTCTGCCGACGCCCTTGCCCCCCCCCCCACCTCGCGACGCCCTTGCCAGCCTCTCTTCGTCTTGACTCCGGCCTCTAAGCTCCACCCCTTCGCTCAAGCACTCGCTCGCCCCTTCTGAATGAGTCGCCCGCCGCCCCATCATATGGCAAGCATAATGCAGGCAAGCGCACATGACAGAGAGAGAGAGAGAGAGAGGATGACGCGTCCCTGGCGCCGGGGACGTCACCTGCCTCTCTCCGTGACGTCCGCCTCGCCGCCAATCAGAGCCACCTCACCACCAAGATTAACCAGAGCTCTCAATTCACAATAGGGGCTGGCTGTCCTTCTGTCCCTTGCATGCACGCAAGCACGCACTCCGCTTCCCCGTGTCACTCTCCAATTCGGCCCCCAATCTGGTCTTGCTCATCGGCCGAATCAAGCACTGGGATAAAGAGCGAACATTCATTCAAATATGATCTCTCTCAAAAAGAAAGAAAGAAAGAAAAGAAGGAAAGAAACAGTAGAAAGAAAGTGAAAGAAAAAAAAAAGGACTAAAGAAAGAAAGACAAAAAGAAAGAAAAAGAGAACGAAAGAAAAAGAGAGAAAAAAAAAGAATAGGAGCGACGGGCCTGAGCAGGAGGGAGGGGGACCCCCTCCACTCCACAACCTGCTAACTTGCTCCGCGGACGAGACTCAGCGATCCAGTCCCTTTGTCTGCGTCACGTCCCCAGCCTGTCACCTGCAGGGCCTCGCGGTGCCACCCTGGGAGTGCCTGCGACGCTGCCCTGCAAGCTGTCCTTCAAACACTTGAACAGAATGTCCTTCCTACGCCCATGTCTGCCTTTGGGGGAACGCCCATGCGAGGGTCCAACGCCCGTCCCGCGCCCTTCCGCCACGCCCGCGGCCTTGTAGGAGGAGGAGGAGGAGGAGGAGGAGGAGGAGGAGGAGGAGGAGGAGGAGGAGGAGGAGGAAGAAGAGGAGGAGGAGGAAGAAGAGGAGGAGGAGGAGGAGGAAGAAGAGGAGGAGGAAGAAGAGGAGGAGGAGGAGGGAGGAGGAGGAGGAGGAGGAGGAGGAGGAGGAGGAGGAGGAGGAGGAGGAGGAGGAGGAGGAGGAGGAGGAGGAGGACAACAACAACAACAACAACAACAAAAAGAAGAAGAAGAAGAAGAAGAATAAGAAGATGAAGAAGAAGAAGAAGAAAAAGAAAAAGAAAAAGAAAAAGAAGAAGAGAAGAAGAAGAAGAAGAAGAAAAGAAAAGAAGAAGAAGAAGAAGAAGAAGAAGAAGAAGAAGAAGAAGAAGAAGCAGAAGAAGCAGGAGAAGAAGCAGAAGCAGAAGCAGAAGCAGAAGAAGAAGAACAACAACAACAACAACAACAAAGAAAATGAAAATAAAGAAGACGAAAAAAATGATGAAAGTAAAGAAGAAAAGATGAAAAAAATGAAATAAAAGAAAAAAAAAGGACAAGGACGAGGAAGAGGTAAAAAAAGAAGAAGAAGAAGAAAACAGAAAAAGAGAAAGAAGAAGAAGAAGAAGGCAAAAGAAGAAGAAAAAGACAAAAAAAAAAGATACCGCGGCGCACGTTCTGCCACGTCCTCCAGCCTCCCTTGCAGCCTCGGGAGATGCCGCCCAGAGGCCACTGGACACGCGGAAGCCCAGTCTCCACGCGGATTAAACAAACGCCGGATCTCGCGTGTTGATGTGGTGAGGTGATGTGGTGATGCCCGCAAACACCTCGCTTCCCTGCATCGTCGTAGTCGTGGTCGTCAGTGGTCGGTGTCGTCGTGGTCGTCGCCGTCGCCGTCGTGGTCGTCGACGTCGTAACCGGCATCCGCAGTGAAGTCCCCCGCCGCCAGGGAAGAGCTGTTTCCCCGAAGTTTATGATCACTAAAGAAGAGAAATATGTGGGCACGGCGGGGCATCACGCGCCACCGAGCCTGGCACCAAGGGTAGTTCTATGACGTCATCACTATCAACCCCGGCCGGTGGGGTGCCAAGGAGGCCTGTGAGACGCCCCGGATACGCCTAGGAAATGTTTTGAGAGAAGTTTTTGCTTGCTGTGACTGAAGCAGTACTTTGCCTCCCGTGGAAAGAATCTTCTCCATGGAGGTTATTATCCCTGGCTTCGCGATTTCTCTGCCTTCTTTCTCTAATCTGCCTCTGCTCTCGTCATCTCTATGGCTTCTTCACCCTTTCCTTCCGTCTCTCATTCTTCCGTGCCTTCTCATTCCCTCCCTTCCCTTCTTTTCTTTGCTCCTCTCTTTCTTCTTTCTCCCCTCCATCTTTCTTCTTTATTTTCCTTCTTCTCCGCCCTTCCCTTCCTTCCTTCCTTTCTCTCTTTCTGCTCTTCTCTCTCTCTCTCCCTCCTTCCTTCCTTCCCTCCTTCCTTCCTTCCTTCCTTCCCTCCCTCCTCCCCTTCCCTCCCTCCGCCCCTCCTTCCTTCCTTCCTTCCTTCCCTCCTTCCCCATCGATCTGTCAAGAGATCTTACGCCCTCGAAATGCAATCTTAAACTTCTCCCTCATCATCACCCTGCCACACAAAACACAAACTTGCGTGAGACAGAGTTCGCGTTCAAAACAAGGTTCAATTTATGACAAATACGCACATACGCACGCTTGCGCATAAACAGGCAGACACGGATACAGATACAGACACAAATATAGATACATATACAGACACAGGCACTGACACACACAAACAAACACACTGACAGTCATACTGACAAACAAACAATCAAACACACACACACACACACACACACACACACACACATATGCCAACCGTCATCAACGCACTTATGACACTTCCTTCAATGAATATCCATCAACTGGCGAAGTTTCCTTTTCAGCGCAATATGCATAAATTCACAAAGTCCTTTCATATGTTAATGGCTGTCCTACCGTAATGCGATGTGAGGTCACGCCTGGCTGACTCACAATTATGGCAAACACTCACCTGGAAAAAGAGAATTTTTTTTTAGTTATTACGATAAGCAGAACATAATAGAAGATGAGGTTGATAGCATGAGATATCGAAGTGATCAAATAGATAATATCAGTAATGTATTTTATGTTAACATTATAATACACTTAAATATACATATACATATATATGCATGCATACATACATACATACATACATACATACACACACACACACACACACACACACACACACACACACACACACACACACACACACACACACACACACACACACACACACACACTGGTATATGCATCGATAGTATATATTTGTATATGTGCATACATGCACTGATGAATAGACCTATATCATGCCCCCCAGTATACAGAGCGTGTCAACACGTAATACGCAACTGTTAACAGTGGGAAATGTGCTGTAAAAAACTAATTTGTTTGGTGTCCGGATAATTATCATGGGCTAAGAGATGAGGTAATATGGAGGTCTGAAAATATACGCTCTCTTTCTCTTTCCCTCTTTCTCTCTCTCCCTCTCCCTCCCCCCGTGCCTCTCTCCCTCTCACCTTCCCTCCGTTTCTCTCTCCCATCCTCTCTCCCTTCTCCCTCTCTACTACTCATTCACTTAGTCACTCTCCCCTCTCTTTTTCCCTGCCTCTCCCTCTCTTCTTCACCCTCTCTCTAAATGTAATGAAAGTGGGGGTTATCCCCATGCGCTGACACCAATGTAATGTTGTGATGAGTTCGTGTTCCTCTGTGATAGTACTGCTGCTTTGGTACTTGGGTGTTACTTGGGAGTTAAAGTTGTCGCAGTTTCTAGACTTTATTTGCACGGGAGTATGGTAGCTAGAGTACAAAGGGCAGGCCTGGCAGAGACGTCCAGGCAGGAATGTCGTGCCATGCCCGCGATGGGCGACCGGTCTGTGTGAGCTTGGTGTTAACCTAGCCGATGCTAAGGGCAGAGTGACTTCTGAGGTGATCATAGGTAGTTTTTG
This sequence comes from Penaeus monodon, assembly GCF_015228065.2. Taxonomy (NCBI): domain Eukaryota; kingdom Metazoa; phylum Arthropoda; class Malacostraca; order Decapoda; family Penaeidae; genus Penaeus; species Penaeus monodon. The sequence continues at coordinate 17,322,860 of NC_051421.1, read as the reverse complement.
TACCATACAGTATGAAATTTTAACTAAACATAAGAAAATGGAAAACATTAGTCTTTAGTGGGAGTGTCAGTGCAGCGTTAGATTCCTGTGATCACATACTTGGACGGGGACACTCGATATGTCAGTACAATTAAATCTAGGACATCTGATAATAATGATTACCAGCTTAGTGACTCAGAATAAGGATTTATTTTACAAACATTTTGAGTACAATCAAGATGCTTGCTCTGGGGGCATTTTGTAATTGTCGTTCCGTACTGGGCGCAGGTCAATTGGCACATGCGATAACCAGTAGAGTGCTGGGTACCGTGGGAAGTTGAGGATGAGTAGAGTGGAGAGGTCATTAAACTAATGCGTTAAACAGATGATCAACTTGATTCCAAAGCGTTTTCGTGCATCTGGCATCGCTACCGTATCGCAACAGCATTTTGCACGGGGTTTTATTCCCGCCAATTTGGACAAGCGGAGCGATTATTATCAGCAATAAACATGCATAGAGGTATACATACATACATACATACATACATACATACATACATACAGACTCAGACACACACACAATAACAGCAGTAACAAAATCAACAACAACAATAATAATAAATAGTAGTAGTAACAAGAGCAACAACAATTATATTATCACTATTGACATCCTTGCCATCATTAACACACACGTGAAGGAACTGACACTAATATGAACATGTATATATATATATATATATATATATATATATATATTAATATATATATATATATATATATATATATATATTATATATATATATATATATATAATTATATATAGTATATATTTATATATAGTATATATATAATATTATATATATGATATATAATTATATATGTATATATACATATATAAAATATATACTATATATATAATATATATATATAATATATATATAATATATATAATATATATATATAATATATATATATATATTATACATATATATAATATAATACATAATATATTATAAATACAATACATACAAATATCATATACTATATTATAACATAATATATAATAACAATATATATAAATCTAATAATATAAATAAAAATAAAAAAAAAACAAATACCTAATTGACAACACAACAACAAACACACACACAACATCAAACGCACAAACACACCAAAAGCATCACAAACACACCAAAAGGCATCAAAGCACAACACACCAAAAGAACAACACAAAGATCCAACACGAACCACCAAAACGACAAATCCAGTATCACAAATCACAAACCAAACGCAAAAATCTAGGTTATCTAGAAATGACATCTGAGTTTACTGGCAATCTAGAATGTTAAAAAGGAGAGAAAAGGGAAGGCATATACAAATCAAGATGGAAAAGGTGACGTAACTGACACAGAAATTTGACGACAGGAAAAAAATGGAGATAGTGCATACCAAACGGCGATTAACTAACGCGCTGCTATATCTATAAGGCACTATGCCAGACCAAGCCGGTGCCAAACCAGACGAGTAGAGAAGAAAGAAAGGTAAAAGAACTTAGATGAACGGTGATGAAGAAGGCGAAAGGCAAAGGCACTTGAGAAGAATGATACAGTGCCACCTATAGGCCTATATCAAACGCCGGTCAAGTTTATCCCAAAGCCCCCAGTGTAGCAGCAAACCGTTAACCTACTGCCCTAACGAGACCCCAATATCCCTCGTTCGCCTCCGCCGCGTGCCCTCGTCTTGTGCCCAGGTGGGCCGGGTACGCCGCCGAAGAGCACGGGAGACAGACTGACACTATCGCCAAGCATCGCGACGGTCCGATAGCGTCAGGGGATCAACCGCCCCAGCGACCGAAAAGCAACCGAAGACAGACAACCGAACAGGATGTCGCGCCATCAGTCACTTTAAGAACAACAAAAAACATTACAAGAAAACACCATAGGCAATAGGACGCGTCGGGTCAGACCAACGAAAAGTACGGCGTGGTGGGTCTGGCACCGTGCCAAGGGGTAACGACGAGAGGTGGGGCGACACAACCGAGAGCCCCCAAGCCAACGCCAGGTAAAATGGGGCAAGAAGTATCTCCCGTGCACCGCGTCACGACCTCACGCACTAAAACAAGAGGACGCATGCATATGTAAGTGCGAGATGGCAGGTGGCCCAAGGCTACGCCTCATGGGAAAAAGTCATGTAGAGAAATCTAGCGATCACGTAAACATATGTTGTGACAACGTTGCCCTGGCGAATCAGATCATTCACACAACACATGAATATAAGTAAATGCTAAGGTCACCTAGACTAAAGTCATTGTTTAAGCATTCCTTTGTGCACACCAGGTAAATACTATACAGCTAAGTACCGTTGCAGCGAAGTGAGACACAGATGGCACCGTGCCAAGAGAGATGTGGGAGGGGAGGGAGGCTTGATCAGGGCGAGGGAGAGAGAGAGGGAGGGGGAGAGAGCGGGAGGGGGAGGGGAGGGAGAAGGAGAGGGAAGGGGGTGGGGAACCAAACTACACTTCATAACGGTCACACTTCTGACCTTCAGCGTTGGTCAACATCAACAAAGAAGTCTTTCATCACATACGAAACAAATGGATCCGTGGAAAATACACTCGGATTGGGGCGACACGCCCACAAAACACGGAAAGGGAGCTGCTGAAGCTAACCAAACGCTTCCTGGTATTCACACACAGACAAGGGGAGAGCGCCAGTAAAATACCCTTCACACTGGGCCTTAAGCGACCGTCGAAAGGAGAGTGGTAAGGGATACCGAGAGTGAGAGGTGAGAGAGTAGGAGGGAAAAAGTGGAAGAGGATTGGTAGAATTGAGAGGAGTGGAAGAGGAGAGAGGAGAGGGAATAAGAGGAGAAGGAGGAGGAGGAGGAGGAGGAGGAGGAGGAGGAGGAGGAGGAGGAGGAGGAGAGGGGAGAGAGTAAGAGAAGAAAGAGTGGATAAGATGAGAGGAGGAGGGGAGAAGGGGAGGAGGAGACGAATAGAAGAGAGGGGCAGGGGGGAGAGAAGGCGCGGCGTCAGAAGGTATATAAATAGTGGGCCAATTAGCTCGTGTCCCGGGCACCGTCTACCCGTGCGAACCTGAGACTAAGTCGGCCTCTCTCTCGCTGTCTCCGGCCTCTCTCTATACACACTCCTTAGGCAATAACAACTTCATTACAGAATTCCAGGTGTGAATCAGGGTCATCAAGATCATACAGCAAATGCAATGAAAGTACAGGCTGGTACAAATAAACGAACTGTAATAGGAATATAATCAAAATACTTGCGCCATTTTCAATACGATTTTTCTTAAACTCTGAAGTAAATTAGAACTAAGCTAAAACTATTACAATCTAGACAAGCGGCCATGATCAAATAACACAAATACCAACTACCTGCAATATCATACCACTTTCAGAAATGCCCTTCCTGTAAAATGACAACACTTAACCATCAAACTGATATACCAATAAACCATAGAAATATGTTAGGCGATCAGGTACCTTCTTCCATGCCCTTCCCTCTCCTCTCCCCTTGTGTCCCATCATCCCCACTCCTCCCTCACCTCTATTAATCCCTTTTCCTCCCTCTTCTCCTTCGCCCGCTCTTCCTCTTCTCCCTCGTCGCTTTTCCTCCCTCTTCTTCTTTGTCCCCTCTCTTCCCTCTTCTCCAACCCCCGCTCTTCCCTCTTCTCCCATCATTCATGCTACTCCCTATTCTTCGCTTATACCCGCTTCTCCTTCAATCTTCATCCTCCGCCCCATCCCTCTCCCATTCTCATTCATCTCTCCTTTCTCCCTTTCCCCCTATTCTTTCTCATCCCTAACCTCCTCTCCTTTCCTCTCCCATTCTCATTCATCTCTCCTTACTCCCTCTCCTTCCCTCATCCCCGTTTCTCCCACTTCCTCCCTCCCTCTCATCCCCGCCCCTACCTCTTCCCTCCTTCCCTCTCATCCCTCTCCCATTCTCTTTCACCTCTCCATACTCGCTCTCCTTCCTTCACCCACTTTCAAACATAGATGATTATATATGATAAACGCTGCAGTCATGAGCACGTCCCTTACATCTCGGGCTACGCCAGATGCCCAACTTTTACTCTAAACCAGCGAAATTACCGATAACTGGAGTTTATTGCAGAACTTGTTCTTTCAGTGAACTGCACTTGGGTGCATCTTACATATATTGTTTCCCTGAAGCAGTCATCCTTTAGTATACAGTCTCTTCCTCACTCTCTCGCTAACTCTCTGTCTCTCTCTTTCTGTCTCTTCTCTATCCCTATGATTTCCTCTTCCCCCTCACCCTCGAGCCTCTCCCTCTCCCTCTCCCTCCCCTCATCCCTTTCTCCCCGTCTCCCCTCTCCCTATCCTATTCCCCCTCCACCTCTCTTTCGCGAGAGTATCTCTATAAAGATCGAAAAAAACACACACACACCTCTCTGGCACTGCATATGGAGGGATGCCAGAGAGAGAGCGCTGACGTCACACACCCTCCGTGAAACCCCGTGAGATCAATGATACTCTTCAAACTTCTCTCTCTCTCTCTTTTCTTTCTTTCTTTCTTCTTTCTTTCTTTCTCTCTTTTCTCTCTCTCTCTCTCTCTCCTCTCTCTCTCTCTCTCTCTTCTCTCTTTTCTCTCTCTCTCTCTCTCTCTCTCTCTCTTCTCTCTCTTTTTCTCCTCTCTCTCTCTCTCTTTCTTCTCTTTCTTCTTTCTTTCTCTTTCTTTTTTTTCTTTCTTTCTCTTTCTTTTTTCTGTCTCTCTCTCTCTCTCTCTCTCTTTCTTTCTCTCTCTCTCTTCTCTCTTTCTTTCTTCTCTCTCTCTCCTCTATCTCTTTCTTTTTCTCTCTCTCTCTCTTCTTTCTTTTTTCTTCTTTCTTTTCTTCTTTCTTTTTCTTTCTTCTTCTTCTTTCTTCTTTTTTCTCTCTCTCTGTCTTTCTCTCTCTCTCTCTCTTTCCTTCTTTCTCTCTCTCTCTCTCTTCTTTTCTCTCTCTCTTTTTCTTTCTTTCTTTCTTTCTTTCTCTCATGCGGGCCTTAAGAGACAGATTTTGCTTCGCAAAAAAAGAAAAAGAAAGAAAAAAAAGCGTTGTTCGGAGGACCATTTCCCGATTATCTCCATTCAATCAGTTTTCCTTCTAATGATCAAAAGATTAAGAAAAGACAAAAAAGAAAAAAAAATCATAAGACATCGAGTGATGACGTACCATTTCGTCTCGATGGATTTCGCTCAACGATATATTAGACACACATACGAAGGAAAACGGTACAGTGTTTACACTCTACGGAGCTTACACTAATGTTTTCCCAGAGGTTGGGCGAGATATACTTCCCGTTCAAATACTTAAGAAGAAAATGGTTAGGCCCGCATTGATAGTGAGAGAGAGAGAGAGAGAGAGAGAGAGAGAGAGAGAGAGAGAGAGAGAGAGAGAGAGAGAGAGAGAGAGAGAGAGAGAGAGAGAGAGAGAGAGGACGTGGAAGAGGAAACGGGAGAGGGGGGGTGAGGAGTCGGAGGGAGAGATGGAGAAATGAATAAGCAAAATAAAGGAAGACCTAAAGAGAAGACATATAAGGACGGAGAGGAATACAGAACGGTCAAGGGGGACATATCACAATTTTAAAAAGTAAGGCATAACACTCATAAAAAGACTAACAAGCATATCTACAAACCCGTCATAATAAATATCAAAAACTAGTAGGCAGTACATCTCGACCTCACTGAATTCCCTAAATATGTTCGAGAAAATGCATATATAATTATCTGAATAGTTATATATACGTGCAGCTTTTATACATGCTGGCACAGGCCTACACTCCCTATATGACGACCTTTTAAGAGTTTTTTTCCATACCAATTTGGTTGCACAATAAACATCACGAACAAAAATGGATTGCAATGATCAAGCCGCTCATACACATTTTACAAAGTTTGTAAAATAATTAAGGCATCGTCATAATGAACGTGAAATCACACGACACTTAGGAGCGCTTCCTAGCAAAAATGCAAGAATGCAGGAGTTGCAGGTGATATCTTTATTCACGGAAATAACGCAAATATCAATACATGTGATTTTTTTTTCTGACTCTTATATATGTTTTCCCTGAAGTCCTTTACATATTTCCTTGAAAAAAGTAACCTTTCATTTTTTCCAAAGACCCACCATTCACAGCATAAATATCAAAAACCATTCTAACTATCATGCTATGCAAATGCCTATCAACTGCATACTGATTACAAGCATCCAATGACACACTTGGAAGAGTACTCGAGCCCCTACGCCCAAGGACATGCATGAAAACCGTCTATCCGAAACACTAATTATCGTACAAGTCAACCCGATCACATCTCCCCGCCCTGCCTGTGGGCATCTCCTAATTGGCAATTAACAAGTTCAGATATGAGACATTTTCCGAGAGAGAAAGAAAGAAAGAAAGAAAGAAAGAGAGAGAGAGAGAGAGAGAGAGAGAGAGAGAGAGAGAGAGAGAGAGAGAGAGAGAGAGAGAGAGAGAGAGAGAGAGAGAGAGAGCGAGGCGAATATTCCGACGCATAAATCCCCTCTAAATCGTAAGTTACGACGTTACGAGTTCGCTTCGATATTTCCAAAGCGAACTATACCAACCACAGGTAGGCAGGCGTCCCGCAGCCGCGCATGATCACCGCCATATCAATGCCATGCAGACTGGTACCCAGCTGGCCTACGACGACGCAGAAACGCCACTGATACCTTGCATACAACATACCCACCTTCCTTCAGCGGAGACTGAAAACAAAAACAAAAACAAAAAACGAACATTGGAAAAAAAACACTCATAATGTCATTCACAAAAGCAAGCCAAACTGACGCAAAATTAGAAGCCTGAGGGCGCTATTTCCGACCGTTTTTCCTAAGCCAGTCGGGTCTGCATGCCAAGCCTCTCTCTCCCTCGGGAAACGCGGGGCCAGGTATGTGACGTCACAACCCACGCATGCAAACAGTCCTCCTCGAACGACCAGGCGCCCATCCTTAACGAGGCGGCGGGGACACGAGGTACATACCCAAAGCGACCAGTCCTCAAGTAGGAAGCGGGGCTACGTCAGGATCCTTTCTCGATAACTTTCTCGAGGAACTCTGCCGTTTTTTGGGCTTTTCCTCAAGTTAGTCTTTGATAGTCTCCTTAAATATGTAAACGAAATTTTCATCTTTTTAAGTTCAATCACATTTTACCACATCAATCTCATAATCGAAACTTCACAAATCTTAATGATAACCTCGTCTTCCTTTCATCCTCTGCTTTATCCATGTTTCCCGTCGCGCCCGCTCCTCCACAATATCTTATCAACCGCTTCCTCATCTTTCCCATTTGCAACGTAACCTCCTTTTCCCTCCTTCCTTCTCCCCCACACGCCATGCCTCAGTCGCCAGAGCCCCCCCCCCCCCCCCCACCGCATTAATGAAGAGCCGAGGTCATAAATCTATCCCGACCGGCGGCCCAACCCGTAACTCAAGATCGCGACCTTATACGAACCAAGAGGGCCATGCAATGCGACCACACGCCGCCCTGCAACTACCTGGCGCTTGTAGGGTCGCTTCTCCGACCACCTCCTGGCTGCATGTGCCTTCTTTGGGAGGAAATAAATGCTTAAATGCGCCAGTACCAAGACTGAATGAATGGGATGTTTTGAAAGTAAAAGAAAGGCGAGAGAAGCCCACGAGGTGAAAGTGTGATTGGCACAGACACAGGTCCAACCGCTAGCACTACTGAACTCTTCTCCTCCGTTCTCTTCCTCGTCAGTCGTAAATAACCCAAGCAAACAGCACGCAACTTGCCCGACGTAGGTAGTGCCTTCCCCTAATGTCTGAGCAATAAGAGCGCTCTCACTCTTTCTCTTTCTCTCTTTCTTTCTCTCTCCTTTCTCCTTGTTCTTCCCCTCTCCCTCTTTCTTCAACTCTCCCTGTTCCTTCCCTCTTTTTATCTCCCTTTTCCTCTCATCTCCTTTTTCCTCTCCCTATCTCCCTTTTCATCTCCCTATGTCCCTTTACCCCTCCCTATGTCCCTTTTCCTCTCTCGATCTCTCTTTTCCTCTCTCGATCTTCCTTTTCCTTTCCCTCTCCTCCCCCTTCCCCTTCCCCATCTCCTTCTTCCCCTCTCTCTACCCTAGCCCCCCCACCGCACACCTGGCCGCATCGCACCTGGACCCAACCCATGCTTGCTGTCTACGCAGAGTCGTTGCCCACAACAAATTACATTCCTACCCGTCGCTATCGCGCGGCCATCGAGTACGTACCATAATCCTTCCCGGGCGAGGAACCGCCACGCACTTGCGTCGTTAGTTCATGGTACATTAGCCCACCGCAAAGGAAGATCTTGGTCATTAATCTAACACTAACGTTAAGAGAGAAAAAAATATCTAACACTAACAATAAAAGAGAAAAAGAAAAAATGGATTTAACACTTTGAAAGAAAACGGAAAAAGACCCTAATCTAGGACTAACAATAAGAAAGAAAAAGGAGAAGAAAAAAGGACTAATATCAAGAAAAAAACAAAATTACGGTCACCTTCAATACACAAAAATATCTTTGACAGTATTCACCCAGTCGAGAGCCTTAGTCCGCCCAAAGACGCCCTCACCTCGGGACCTTGGGCAAGCAGTGACAGATACGTAAAAATGCACATATGACATGCCCCCACCCCCCTCCGGTCACTGAAGTTTACCCGGAGTGGGCGGCATAATGTTGCTGGCTTCTCCCCCTTCCTCCTTCCTCTTCCTCCTCTCCATCTCCTTCCTCTTCCTCGTTCCCTTCCTCCCTTTCTTCTTTTTCATCCCTCTTCCCTTCTTTCTCCTCTTCCTTTTTCTCCCTCTCTACAATTCTTCCCCTTCCTTATCTCCTTTATTCTCAACTCCCTCTTTCCTTTCCTCCCCTTCCTCATTTACCTTCTTCTCCCTTCTCTTTCCCCTCCTGTATCCTCCTCTTCCCAAATCCTCCACCATTCCCCTCTCCCCTCCCCTCCCCTCCTCCTCTTCCCTTGCAACCTCTAAGCATCACCTCGCCACCTCTCCTCCCCTTCCTCCTCCCCCACACCTCCCTACGCCTCCCTCCATCCTCTACCGCTACCCCTTCCTCCTCCCCTTCCTTCCCTGCCTCTTCCCCCTCCCTCCTTTCCTCCTCCCCCTCCTCGCACCTGTCCAAACAGAGGACCTGTCGAGTGACCCGGCGGAGGCGCCCGGCCTCGACATCGCCCGCCTTATAGCACCTTGTCGTTTGTTTGTCTTGGGGAGAATGAAGGGGGATACAAGGTGGTGGATTGGCGCTGGTGGATTGGTCCTGATGGTGGATTGGTGCTGGTGCTTGAAGATCATGACGATGACGATGACGATGTCGACGAAGACGAAGAGGAAGATGACGATAACAACGATAATGAAAATAACAATGACTGATAAAAACAGCAACAGTAGAAATCCAAAACAAAGAACCACACCAGTCTCGAAAGTTGGCGTCGCATCCCTTAGAGTTCAGCATCCACTCCTTTCCGAAGTGGAATCGACGTCTGCGGCGGAATGGGAGGGAACCGCAGGCAGTCGTTACGTGTAATTGTTACGGCGTTCCTGATGGCGGTTGCGGTCAGGTCCTTCTCGCTTACCGCCGACGACGATTCGCGCTCGTGGCCATGCTTGCGGTTTGCTGCGGCGCTACTTACGCTATTCACGGAATGCTAAATGCTACTGTAGGAGCCCCGCCGATCACCAAGGGCATCCTGGACGTGAGGTATACCGGTTCCCGTGCAGTCCCCGACGCCGCCTTATTTCGGAGCAAGCGAACAGATGGCAAAGGGCGGGAAGATTCATTTTGCGACCGGCTGACTCTGGACTTTTTTTTCTTCTTTTTTAGCATTCGCATCTTCTGATTATAAAAAGAAAAAATCAAGATATGGACAGAGTTCACTGTGCCTGGATCCGTTTATTCCGCCTCTTCACTCTAAGATGTTCGGTGCTTCGGATGGCCGTCGTTTCGAATCTCTCCCTTAACTCGCAACAAGGCTGAATTATCCTTCTCTAAAAGTCAAACAGTCAAGAAATCAAGCACTCTATAAGCAGTTCAAACACGGGATCCACCCCCAGCCCGATTCAAAGCAGGATCCAGCAGACAACCCCACCACCTCGCTGAGAATGGATATGCCTGGGGGAGGGAGGGGAGGGGAAGGTGCCCCCTACCCGCTCCACACCCATCAACAGCGGCGCAAAAAGTGGTACACTACCGGCAGCGCCACACTGTCTACCGAGACGCAAGGAAAACCTGCTGCGCCTTCATGGCAAGACGTCATGTCCAAGGTACCACCAGCTCCTCCTCCTGGTTCTCATGTGCCTCCTCCACGTCGTCTGCCTATTCCTAATCTTCTTCTTCTTCTTCTTTACTGCTACTGCTGCTTTTTGTTTTTCTCCTTCCCCTCCTATGCTTTTTATTCCTCCTCCTCATCCACTTCTTCCTCTTCTTCTTTTCCTCTTTTTCTTTTTTTTTCTCTCTTTCATACTCTTCCTTCCTCTTCCTCCTTCTCCTCCTCCTCATTTCTCCGGAGCATCTATCACCGCCATCTGCTTGACCTGCACTATCTGCACCATCTTTACCATCCCAGCATTATTTTCCTCTAACACTATCACTATGGATCATCATTACCCGCACATTCCCTCCGACACCACCCTTTTCTACCGAAACAACGACCTTCCTTCTTCGGGCCGACATCACAAACACCATTAAAAGATTCAAAAGAATGAGGCACAAGGCTGCGTCCTTACACATAAACAAAAAAAGCTCTTGAAAATCATAAACTCAAGAATCAAGTGATAAAAGGGATTCGCACCTGGAATGGCAGTAACTAACGATATCAAAGAGCACACAGTAGCATCCCATCCTCCTTCTGTAAGTAACTGGTCAACTGCTGGGGCGCCTTTTGAGGGATCTATGACAAAAATTTCTACTGTACTTTTTCATCGCATGAATAATGAAAGCATGCATAATTTAGTGCACTTATTTATGTATATATGCATGGCGAGAGACGGAGTGTAAAGAGAGGGGGAGGGAAGAGGGGGAGGGGAGGGGGGAGGAGGGGGAGAGAGGGAGGGAAGGAGACAGAGAGAGAGAAGGGGAGGGGGAGGAAGAGGGAGGGAGGGAGGGAGGGAGGGAGGGAGAGAGAGAGAGGAGAGAGAGAGGGAGAGAGAGAGGAGAGAGGAGAGAGAAGAGGAGAGAGAGAGAGAAGAGAGAGAGAGATGAGAGAGAGGAGAGAGAGAAGAGAGAGGAGAGAGAGAGAGAGGAGAGAGAGGAGGAGAGAGAGGAGGAGAGAGAGAGAGGAGAGGAGGAGAGAGAGAGAGAGAGGAGAGAGAGAGAGAGAGAGGAGAGAGAGAGAGAGAGGAGGAGAGAGGAGAGAGAGAGAACGAGAGAGAACGAGGAGAGAGAGAGAGAGAGAGGAGAGAGAGAGAGAGAAGAGAGAGAGAGAGAGAGAGAGAGAGAGGAGAGAGAGAGAGAGAGAGGAGAGGAGAGAGGAGAGAGAGAGAGAGAGAGGAGAGAGAGAAAGAGAGAGACAGGAGAGAGAGAGAGAGAGAGAGAGAGAGAGGAGAGAGAGAGAGAGAGAGAGACAGAGAGAGACAGAGAGAGAGAGAGAGAGAGAGAGAGAGAGAGAGAGAGAGAGAGAGAGAGAGAGAGAGAGAGAGAGAGAGAGAGAGAGAGAGAGAGAGAGAGAGAGAGAGAGAGGGGGGGGGGAAGAGGGAGGAGGAGGAGGGAGGAGCCGCACGCGGGGTGGAGTCCCAAGAGTCCACCGCCCGCGGCCCCTCCTCCCCAACCTGCGAGGTCCAGGAAGCACGAACTGCAAGCAGCGGCACACTCAAGGCCAGCGTTACATGACAGTGGCAGATGGCCCCAAAAGTTCTGCCACCTCCCTCTTCCTCTGACAGTTCGGTATGGAGCGGCAGCTGGGGCGGGCTGGCCCTGTTCTGCCGGCGAGCCACGATAATTGGTCCAGGACAAAAAACCCGGCCACAAACACACGGCGGCGCAGCCCTGCCTCGGATGCCGCGCTCACGAGGGGCCCCGGCGAGGCGCCTTAACGCGCCCGAGCCATGAAGAGAAACTGGCGAGGCACCGGTCGCCGACGCCTCCCTCGACGCTCGCTCGCAGCTGATAGCATCTCCGCGTAACTGATTTGCATGTCATGGGAGCGGTGCGGGAGGAAAATGGCCGTTGCGAGGAACTGGAAACAAGGAGGCGAGAGGCGAAGCTCCTGCCGAAGGGAAAATAGAAACACCACAAAAACTTGCCACGAATAATGACTCAGATGGTTTTAATCTTGGCCACAACACCACGCGCTCAGCTCCTCCTCCACTACCCTCTCCCTCTCCCCCCTCTCTCTCCTTTTTTTTCTCTCTCCCTCTCCTTCTCGCTCTCCCTCTCTTTCCCTCTTCTTCTATTTCCCCATTATACTCTCCCTCTTCCTCTTTTCCCTCTGCCTTCTCCTCTCTCCCCTCTCGCCCTCTCTCTGCTCTCTTCTTTCTGCCCTCTCCTCTCTCCCTCTTTCTTTTCCCTCGGCCTTCTCCCCTCTCGCCCTCTCTCTGCTCTCTTCTTTCTGCCCTCTCCTCTTTCCCCTCTCCCTCTCTCTTTCTCTCCGTGTTCTCTATCCGCTAATCTCGGGTTAGCCGAAATGAAGACTCGGACTGAATGACAGGGCAAATGCGTCCACTCCTTATTTGGAAGTCGACATTAATAGACCAAAAAAAGGAAAAAAAGAAAAAAAAGGAGAGAAACAGCTGATTCAAGTATTCTTAATGCATACACACTTTTTTCATTACACTTTTTCACACCCTTCCCGGCACCTACGACGTGTCTCTCCTCGCATCTCCAGAGAGCGTTCTCATTTCAAGCCTTCTTCAGTTCCTCGCCCAGCACGGACGCATTTATATTCAAAGGCGATTTCCGCGATGTAATGAGAGTGTCAGCTGGTCCCCTCCCCCTCTGCCCCACCTTCGTCTTCAGGAACCTTACCGAGAGAAAATTATCAAGAGATTATCAAGAGGCTACGAACAGACTATCAAGGAACTATCAAGAGACTAACACGTGCCTATCTAGAGACTCTCGGGAGACTATTAACAGCATATCAAGAGACTATTAACAGATTAAGACTATTAAAAGACTATCAAAAAACTATTAACAGACTATCGTGGACTACCACGCCCACGCCCCTATGCTGGTCGCATCTAATCCTCATTCCATCGATGACGTCAATGTCCATACACCGGCCCTTACGTCAAATACCAACCCACACATGAAAGAGGAAGAGGAAGAGGAAGAGGAAGAGAGAGAGGGAGAGGGAGAGAGAGAGAAGAGAGAGAGAGGGGAGAGAGAAGAGAGAGGAGAGAGGAGGGGAGAGAGAGAGAGAGCAAACAAACAAACAAAAAAACGTCTATTGCAAAATGTGACGTCCCCTACAAACGCCGACATCGCTATCATGTGTCTCGACGTACAAACTCACAACTACACCAATAATAATTTTAAAAGCTTTACCATCAACCATAATATAAAACATAAAACCAAAAAAAAAAAAAAAAAGCAAAATACCTCTCCCCATTCCAAAAACAAACAGACGAGCAGAGGATACAATGCATAAACGACTATAACTTTAATTCATCTATAACAATAATGGGTTCACGAGCGCTTGTATAACAGAATTACAGGGCCATAACACTCGCTCGCCCTTGACAGGCGCGCGGACAGTTGACACCTGCGCATAGGGCTTCGGACTTTGAGCCAACTCTAAAACCCTTCAATTCTATGAAGGGGAGGGGGAGGGGACAGGGAGGGGGAGGAGTAGGAGGAGGAGTAGGAGGAGGGGGATGAGTAGGAGGAGGAGGAGGAGGAGGAGGAGGAGGATTAGGAGGAGGAAGAGGAGGAGGAGGAGGGGGGGGGAGAAGGAGAAGGAGGAGGAGAAGGAGGAGGAGGAGGAGGAGGAGGAGGAGGAGAGAGGAGGAGGAGGAGGAGGAGGAGGAGGAGGAGGAGGGGAGGAGGAGGAGGAGGAGGGGAGGAGGAGGAGCAGGAAGAGGAGGAGGAGGGGAGGAGGAGGAGGAGGGGGAGGGGGAGGAGGGGGGGAAGAAGAGGAGGAGGAGCGGAGGAGGAGGAGGGGAGGGGGGGGAGGAGGGGAGAAGGGGGGAAAGAGGAGGGGAAAGAGGAGGAGGAGGAGGAGCAGAAAGAGGGGAGAGAAGAGGAGGAGGAGGAGGAGGAGGAGGAGGAGGAGGAGGAGAAGGAGGAGGACGAGGACGAGGGAGCAGAAGAATGCATAGCCTGTATGGCAAAAAAAGAGAGTGATGGATGAAGTAGCAACAACAACTGTAGCAATATTGACAGCGACCCATTCTACTACTATCACTGTAATAATATCAATAACATAACTAACAAAACAACCTTAATAAAATAAGCACCTAGCCAGAGTGATCCCAGCATCCGCAGCAGGGGGCCTATCATCATCAATAAACCCAGAGTGACAGAAGGCATGACAAATCACCCTGGTGACAGCATCGCTATCAACGCGTCAAGATGAACAACAGCAACAATAAAAATAACAACAATAATAACAATAAATATAAAAATAATAACTACAACAATAACAACAACATCCCGATTCCGCCACCGGCTGTCCAATGGGGGGGAGGATAGAGGAAGATACGAGTCCTCCCCAGCAATGTCCGAATCAACATTCCGATATTTTCACGGGATGTCATGGTTTTTAGAACCTTTTTTATGTAACGTTGTTTTAGGGGTCGTCTTTTGGTACCGTGCCAAGGATGCCATAAAGGCGTGCTGTTATGGCATCGTCTTTATGGTGCCGTTGATATGGCACCATCAGCGCATCCGTCGCGGAGACAAAGGCGAAAAAAAGAAGAGGTGCGCTCGGCAGGTGCTGAAAGCGTCTCGTCAACAGCACCTGTTGTTGCATCTAGCGCCTTAACGCCGTCTCCTGCCCTATTCTGGGCCTATGTAATGAATTCAAATCAGTCGATCTTCTGAGTGAGTGTGAGTGCAGATGATGTGAGTGAGTGAATGTGCGAGAGTGGGAAAGGAAGGAAGGAAGGAAGGAAGGATATGAAACATTTTCAAAGAGACAGAAAGAGAGAGAGAGAGAGAGAGAGGGAGAGGGAGAGAGGGAGAGAGAGGAGGAGAGAGAGAGGAGGAGAGAGATGAGAGAGAGAGAGAGAGAGAGAGAGAGAGAGAGAGGAGACGAGAAGAGAGAGAGAGAGAGAGCAGAGAAGAGAAGAGAGAGAAGAGCAGAGAGAGAGAGAGAGAAAAAGAGAAGAGAATGTTTATACGTTATGCACGGTGAAAATGTAAATACGTTATGCCAGTGTGTGTGTATATATAATGGGTGATGGGGTGGGTGGTGGAGTGTGTGTGTGGTGTGGTGGTGGTGTGTGTGTGGTGTGTGGTGTGGTGTGGTGGTACGTGTATGGTATGAGTGGGGTGTGTTGTGTGTGTGTGTGTGTGTGTGTGTGGTGTGGGGGGTGTGTGTGTGGTGTGTGTGTGTGGGTGGTGTGTGGGGTGGTGTGGTGTGTGTGGTGTGTGTGTGTGTGTGTGTGTGTGTGTGTGTGTGTGTGGTGTGGTGTGTGTGTGTCTTTGTGCGTGTGCGTGTGTGTGTATACATACATACATACATACATAATAATAATAATAATAATAATATATATATATATATATATGATATATATATTATATAGTTATATATATATAATATATAGTTTTATATAATATATATTATATATATATAAAATATATATTATACATCAAATACATTACATACATAAAACACAACACCCCACACACACACACACACACACACACCCCCCACACACACCCCACACACACACACACACACACACACAAACACCCCAACAACAACACACACAAAACACACACACAATACACACACACAACACACACAAACACACCACACAACACACACACACACACCACACACACACACACACACACACACACACACCACACACACACACACACAACACACAAAATACACACACACACAAAAAACCACCCCACCCCCAAAACCCCAAAACCATAATTACAATTAAGAAGATCCCTTCGGCCCGCTGCGTCAGCTCCGCCGATGTCACTGACCTGTTGCAGCAGCTTGAGGGGCGCTCTCATTGCAACCCCCGCCCCCCTTCCAAGCGCTTCCACGTGCTTCACCCCCATTACCAATCCGTTTCCTGCTCCGCGACCTCGAGAAGCGTTATAAAAAAAAAAAAAAAAAAAAATATCCGATTATTGAAAAGAAGGATTAAAAGCTTCTGTGTTCCTTGGCGGCGGCGTCCGTGGAGGGCGGTTCCCTCATCGATTATCCGGGAGACAAAAAGATAAAAAGGGAAATGGAAACTACATATCGTAAGCAACGTCCAGGCTTTGCTACAAATAACATAAGTTTTGGTGTGTCTTGTACAATATGCCACAAAAACTGTACAATAAAAAAAACAAGAAAATCAGCACAAGAGCAAGAAAAACAAAAATAATAATTGGAAAAACAAAATGAAGAACTCTTACAAGGAAATCCCTCAGCTTCCGACTAGGCAGCGGCGCCCTTGCAACAGCGCCAATACCGCCATCAAGGAAAGACCACTTCTTACACCTGATATTTGTTAGACGGCAATTATTGGCAGCAAAATGGGCGTAGGCCGAGCGACCTTACGGGGGGGGGGGGGATTCTGGGTGCCTTCCGGTGCCCACATATCGACTAGGAGGAGCTTGGGGCTTCGGAGGGGGGATTACGGTTTCTCGCTCTTTCCTTTTTATTCTTTCCTCTACATTCGTATTACTTCTCTCTCTACCATATTCTCTTCGCTTCCTTCAATCATTTTCCTTCCTCGTCCTTTCTTCGCCCTCTTCTCTCCTTCCCCGTTTCCCCACCTCACTTCCTATCTACTCTCACTTCCTCCTTCTTCCCATCTACCTTTCTCCTTTTCTCCACTCCTACCTCCCATTTATCCCTCCTCCTTCCTTACTCCCTCTTTCCACCCATCTCTTCTCTAATCCCCTTCCCCTCTCTTTCCCATCCCATCCCCTCATCGTCCTCCCACCCCTCTTCCTCACCTCCCTTATTCCATCCTCCTTCCCCCACTCCTCTCCCTTTCCCTCCCTCTTCCCCCCTCCCCTCCCCTAACTTCCCATCTCCCCTCCTTCCCTCTCCTCCTCCTTCCTCCTTCTCCCACCCCTCCTCCTTCCTCAACAACCCCTCTCCCTCACCCCCCACCCTCTCTCACAGGCATCCACCCCATAGAACCTGGACCCCTCTTGACTCCCGCTGACCCCCCCCCCCCGCCCCGTTATTCAACCGATTACCACGAATCCGGCTCGAGGGGAACAAGATGGTATCTGCATCAACAAACAAGGGGGGTTGTTAGCGGCATTGGTATGGTAATGACGAGCTATGGGCGGAAAGGGGGGGGGGAGGAGGAGGAAGAGGAGGAGGAAGAGGAGGAGGAAAGGAGGAGGAGGAGGAGGAGGAGGAGGAAGGAGGAGAGGAGGAGGAGGAGGAGGAGGAGGAGGAGGAGGAGGAGGAGGAGGAGGAGGAGGAGGAGGGAGGAGCAGGAGGAGGAGGATGAGGAAAAGAAAGGAGGAGGAGGAGGAAGGAGGAGGAGGAGGAGGAGGAGAGGAGAGGAGGAGGAGGAGGAGGAGGAGGAGGAGGAGGAAAAGGAGGAAGAGGAGGAGAAGGATGACGATGATGACGACGACTATGAGGATGCTTTTACATCTTCCTAAACCCCCAACCCCCCCAAGGAAGGTACACACCTCCAAGATAATCAGCCTCCCTCTCCAAGGTCAACGCGAGGTGCAGCGAGGGGAAAGAGAGGGGGCGAGGAAAGGGGAAAGAAAAGGGTGATGGAGACAGGGACGAGGGCAGGGAAAGGAAGGGGAAGGGAAAGGAAGGGGAAGGGAAGAGGTGAAGAAGAAGAAGGGGATGAGGAATTGGGAGAGAGAAGAGGGCGAAGGAGAGAAGGACGATGGAAGGTGGGGATAGAGAAGAGGGCGAAGGAGAGGGAGACGTGGGAAGCGGGTGAAGGAGAGAGGAAGAGAACGAGGGAAGGGGGAGGAGAGGGGGGAAGGAGAGGGGAGAGGGGAGTGCAGTCAGGAAACAGCTGGTCTTTTGGCAGGTAAACCCGCCAAAAACAACTTGGAAACATACAATTAAGGTTTCATTCTAGCCTCTCCTCATACCTGTTTACCGCTTGTAATTGCATCGCGAAGCCATATTTAACCCTGCATGATATGAGGAATCATGAGAGTCAAAAGAAGTTCAGCGAACCATTCTAAAGTTGAAGCTTGGGAGTTGCTAGCTTCAACAAGAATACTCTATTACGTTACTTTTAATTATGCAAATGCAGTTGTATGCTCCTGTTTAATGCATGTACATGCATGCTTGCGAACACAAATACTGATGGATAGATTGGTGGATAAAAGTAGATATAGAAAAATACACACAAATCCACCGACAAATAGCCATAGATAGATATATACAGATAGATAAGGAAGATCGATAAACTGACTGTCGTCTAATCTGAGACAAAAATAGCTAACATACGCAATACGTGGACATGCCGAAGTTTGCTGTTCCATCAACAAAATTCCGTAACCAAGACGAGTGAAAAGCCTT
>NC_051421.1:17301276-17304120 GCF_015228065.2 Penaeus monodon | reverse complement strand
CTTTTCGCCTCTCGTTCTCTCCTCTCTCTCCCTCTCTCTCTATCTCCTTCTCTCTCTCTCTCTCTCCTCTCTCTCTCTCTCTCCCTCCCTCCCTCTCTCCCTCCTCTCTCCCTCCTCTCTCCCTCCCTCTCTCCCTCCCTCTCTCCCTCTTTCTCTCTCTTTCTCTCTCTCTCCTCTCTCTCTCTCTCTCTCTCTCTCTCTCTCTCTCTCTCTCTCTCTCTCTCTCTCTCTCTATGTCTGTCTATCTCTGTCGGTCTGTCTCTCTGTCTCCACCCCAAGCAACGGTCAATCAACTATAAAGAATTACTTCCCATATAAGGCAAACACTCTTTTAAACAAAGACGAAGAAAAAAAATATTATCACGCGAGGAGAGAGAGAGAGAGAGAGGGGTTGGTTTAACGCAATGCATGACGTAAGACCTTTTGCCCTTGACCTGCAACTGCCTAGCGAGGCGCATGGCCGGCAACACTGCAGGGCGTGAGAAAGTCTCGTCAGGGCACTTGGACGCGGTGACGTCTATGAGAGAAACAAGAGGAGGGAGAGGGAGGGAGGAACGGATGAAGGGAGGGAGGGAGGGAGGGAGGGAGCGAGGGAGAGAAATAGAGAGAGAGAGAAAGAGAGAGAGGGGGGGGGGGACATACACACACTGTATATATGCCACGCGCACTATCCATATACGAACAAAAACGCAATTCAGATCCTGTATTTCCCAAAGCAGAAGCGATCCAACAGGGACGCCCTTATCCCCAAACCCCGTAAAAGCAATGATCGCCTCACTCCCTCCCGAGCCCGGCAGCGCCACCCTCTGCGCCGGCGACTAGCGCAAGCGAGCGATAAGGACGTCTCGCCCCGTGGGACAAGGGCGCGAACAGCCGGCGTCAGTTGGATAAGGTAATTTCATGCCTTAATCGCACCTCCTCCAAGCTTCTGTATCCTAGGACTCCCTGGCGTCTTTTCCGAGGCCGAGGGGAGTCCTTTCGCCGCTCCCCCCCCCCTCACATCCCTCCTAATAGACACTCTGGATTCACACAGCCTCTCTGAAGACACGGCTTTATGAATATTCTGGAAGGCATCCCGTGGCACTTGAGAGTCTTCCTCCGGAGTTCCCGCAGCGACCTTTGAGATTCGAGATTCGGGGATGATCGGTCAGCCTCCTGCGAAGCTAAGGCGACGCTCTATATCTTTGACTCTCACTCTCACTCTCACTCTCACTCTCACTCTCACTCTCTCTCTCTCTCTCACTCCAACTCCTGATTTCCTTCTTTCCTACTCTCCCTCTCCCTCCACTCTTCTTTCTCTCCCTTTCTCTCCCTCTGTCTCTGAGATCACTTTACTTTTGTCCGGTGACTAATAGAAATAAAAATCTTGGCAACAGATTGTAACATAAGTTCGTGGAAGGAAAAAAAAAGTTGCAAAGCGGCGCGAGCAACAAAAGACACATGAACAGAAATGCAGAGATATGACGCAATCAAGGCAGAATTATCCAGTTGCGCGGAAACCAATTACATCACCGACAGACCATTTGATCAACTCGGCGAAACGCTGAATTAAGCTCACCTTGCAAAACCGGTTAAATGAAAAAGAGACGGAGAATAATCGGAGGAAGCGGAGGTGACAGAGGCAGAAGGAAAAACAGAGACAAAGAAAAGAACATTTGTGTGTGTGTGTGTGTGTGTGTGTGTGTGTGTGTGTGTGTGTGTGTGTGTGTGTGTGTGTGTGTGTGTGTGTGTGTGTGTGTGTGTGTGTGTGTGTGTGTGTGTGATGTGTGTGTGATGTGTATGTGGTTTGGGTGTGTGGGTGTGTGTGTGTGTGGTGTGTGGTGTGTGTGTGTGGGTGTGTGTGTGTGTGGTGTGTGTGTGTGTGTGTGTGTGTGGTGGTGTGTGGTGTGTGTGTGTGGTGTGTGGTGTGTGTGTGGTGTGTGTGGTGTGTGTGTGTGGTGTGTGTGTGTGTGTGTGTGTGTGTGAGAGAGAGAGAGAGAGAGAGAGAGAGAGAGAGGAGAGAGAGAGAGAGAGAGAGAGAGAGAGAGAGAGAGAGAGAGAGAGAGAGAGAGAGAGAGAGAGAGAGAGAGACTGACTAAGAGATTGGGATTGGGAGAGAAAAAGCGAAGAAAAATGAAGGAAAAAATATAATAATAAAAAAGAGAGAAAAAAAAACGCAGCCCGAAGGTGACATCGTGTATTCCCGTTCACCAGCAGCTTCGTTATTCCCCCAAAGAATTCTTATCAATTCAACTTTCACCCCAAATGGACCGGGCGCTCGCTGCGGTCGCCGAAGGTCATCGCTGCGTTCCTTTTGAATACATTAAAATCTCTCAAACAACAAGAGTCCCTCGGGGAGGATAAAGAGGCACAGAAAGCACAGCGAAGCCCACTGGCCGCCAAACACACGGGAGGAGATAAAGGCGATAAGGCAGGGCCATCAACTCCCGCCGAATGCCCTGCTACGCTAGCCAACCCTCGCGGTGTAAACAACAGGTGTAAACAATAGACATATAGTGTTTCTACCTTCTATTCTCATCCTGTCTCCCTTCCTTCACAAAATATAAACTAAATCTAAAAATAAAAATCTACTTTCCTCTTTGTCTTTTTTCTTTTCTTATAAAATACTAACTAAATATGAACTAAATCTACATATTCCCTCATAATTACAGCGCCCTTTCTCTACACAATATAAACAAGTCTCAAGCGTCACCTGAATAACAAGCCAATACGAAAACACAGTTAATCATTACCAACAAAGAAGGGAAAGATGTTGCAGCGGCGGCAGGCAAGTGTCGTCCTACAAAACCCCGAGGCAGGATCCTCGCAGGAGTAGCGAAGATAAACTGAACTCAGAATAGTTGC
>NC_051421.1:17276276-17296276 GCF_015228065.2 Penaeus monodon | reverse complement strand
TATCTATCCACCCATCCATTCATCCATTAATGTACCTATCTACTTCCACTCGGTGACATGCCTGTGAAAAGCATGTGACACATAATCAAACAAGTGAAACTTCCCGTTTCTGTCCTTCAAAACACATACAGACATTTCCCTTCCCTCTTCTTTTTCTGATAACCAAGGCGATAAAGAACAGATCCTACACTTCAAAGCCTAACTTGCAGCTACGACTCAAGTCCGAACCAGAATCCCAACGCTGAAACTTCCAAGTCAGAGACAGAGCCCCAAGTTGCAGCTTCCAAGTCCGGGATAGCATTCCAAGTTGCAGCTCCTAACCGCACCGTTTTTAAGTCCGGGGTAAGTCTTAGGGCACGGTCACACGAGCGCCTTTCTCAGCGCCCCGTTTGTGACATGATCCGCCATTCGATGTTGGCCTGTGGACGATTTCCCAACATGCTGGCCGCACGGGACAACCGAACCATCGCCTTTCCGCTCGATTTCAGCGACAAGCATGGCGTCTACGGTTGCCCACCTCTCAAGTTATATGAAATCTGCTCAACGATTACCAAAACGGCGTGTGTGGAGTCGTTCGTGGTTGCAGAGAAGAAAGAGTAAAAGTGTATATCATACTTCGTTTGGAGGATAAATATAGGCAAGCTCCATTGACGAACTTGGAAGCCGCGCGTATGTAAACAATTATGAGGTCACGAGCACTTTCAAATGTATTTCCGTGTAAAAACAAGACACTAGAAAAATATATGGAAATAAAATGTAATGTCTATCTAAAGAATCACAACAATTGAAAGACGTATGATTATTATTATTTGTGTAGTCGAGTAGTCTTTTCTAAGCAGACTACGGACTCTTTAATCATTTATTACTTCGCGATTTCCGAACGATACAAATCATCCGCTTTTGCTTCCGACCAAGTAGTAGATTATGCGGACTCGGAAGATGAGGGAAGTGGAAAACTGTAGTTACCAATGAGATATCATTGAAAAGAAAAACGCTCATGTAATATCTCCTTTAAGTTGCAACTTCCGAGTCTGGACCAAAATGCCAAATTGTAATATCCAAATTCCAAACCAAAATTCCAAAACTTCCAGATCCTAATGCAAACTCCAGAGCCCCAGCCAGAGCCTTCCTCCTGCGCCTCGACCACCAGGCGCCGTCCTCCCGCCTCCGCATGAGCCTCCGAGCGGGTGCCTTCAGTCCCTTCAGTCACGGCCACACTTCCGCCTCGCCGCCGCTGAAAAATACTCAGTCTACGTTGATAAATTTACGCACATCACGCCGCTGCAACACGGAGAAGCTGCAACGGCAATGCATTCGCGAGGGATCACGGCAAAGCACCGAGGTTAATTCATACGAGGAGAGAGGTGTGAGCAGCATCTTCAGGAAGTCTTCCTTCAAGGAAGTCTTGTTTGTTTGTTACCGATATTTTCTCCTTCTCCTACTTTCTTTTTTTTTTCTTCTATTTCTCTTTATCTCCCTTCTAATTCATTTTTCTTCTCAATTTCATCTCTCTACCTCGTCTTTCTGTTTCTACCTTCCCTTCAAGATTTGTTTCTTCTGTCCTTGTCTCTTTTCCTTCTTAGTTTCTTCTCTCTTCTCTTACCGTCTTCTTTTCCTTTTCTGCTTCTTCTCCTTTCTTTCTTTTCTTTCTTTTTCTACTTCCACCATCCTTATCCTTATTGATTTCTTCCCTCTTTTCTTTATATTTTTCCTTCCATCTTCCTTCCCCTTTTTGTTTTTTGTTTTCCATAATTTTTACTTCTTTGCTTCTTGTTCTTCTACCTCTTCCCTTCTTCTCCACCCTCCTCCTTCTGTTCCCCGTCTTCCGCCCCTCTTTCTTCTTCTTCCCCACTTCTCCCCTCCCCCCCTCTGAACCCTGTCTTCTTCTCTGTCTCTTTTTCTTCTTTTTATTTTTCTCCTTTTCTTTCTCTTTCTTTTTCTTTTTCTTCTCCTTCTCCTTCTTCTCCTTCTCCTTCTCCTTCCTTCTCCCTCTGCCCCCTCCCCCGTCTTCCGCCTGTCTCTCCCGAGGGCGGCGGCGCGGAATACATAACGAGACAGAGCGCTGCCGGGTTATGAGCGGCCCTCATCAGCCGCCGACGTGGACAAATTACAGTCGGGCCGCGGATTATGTTCTCTCACGTTACCGTAGCGGCACTCGGAAGGTCAGGCTCCACCACGCCACCAAACCACGCCACTCGACCGCTCGCAACACGATGATCACAATCGCCATCGAAACTTATCACACAATCACAATCACCACCAAAGCCAACACCACAACAATCACGATCACACCACCACCCTTACCACAACAATCGCAATCACCACAAGCACCAGCACAAGCCAGGGGCATCACCACCGCCAAAACCCACACCACAACAATAACACTCACCACCATCACCATCACACTCATCCCTCACAACACCCCCATACAATCTTCCCCGAATCAAGATGAACACAATCGCCGTGCCACCCGAGAGTCAACCAGCCCCCATCACCCAATCTAACCTTCACAAACCCACTGGCACTCCCCGCCCCCCCCCGCCCCCCCTACGCCGCCAGTGCCAGTGTCAACAATGAAACTCCTTTATTCAGGTGTAATTTGCGCTCAATGGCACTTTCTCGTTTAACCCATTGCCTTTATATCTCTCTGTCTCTGTCTCTGTCTCTCTCCGCCCCTTATCCACATGCCCACCATCCCTGTACGCGGATTCGCTGATCACATTACCATACTGCGCCATATTAGCCCATAGCCCCTCCTAGGCCTACCGGTGGGACGTCCATGTTATTTGCGTCTTAAAGGAGGCAGTGGCATCCGTACTAAGTGTCCTGGTCAGTCAGTTGGAAGCCTCGAGGTTTGTCGTAAGTGTCCCCTGTCATATTTTCTTTTCTTTATCTTCTCTTCTCTTCTCCTATCTTCCCTTTTACTATCTTCTTTTTTTCTCTCTCTTCCCTTCTTTATTTTCCCCTCTCTTCTATTCTATTTATATTCCATTATATTCCATTCTCTTCTCTGCCCTTCTCTTATCTTCTTTCTTATCTTCCCCCCTCATGTCTTTTCTCTTCTCCACGTCTCCTCTCGCCTTTCCCTCTACTCTCATCTCCTCCACTCCCCTCCTCTCTTTTCTCTTTATCTCATCTCCATTCTCCGTCTCTTCGTCTCCTCTTGCCTATCCTCTACTATCTTCCCATCTCATCTCCTCCCCTTCTCTTCTCTAACCTGTCTTTTTTTTATTTCCTCTCTCCTTCTCTTCGTCTCTTTTCCATTCTTCCCTCTTTTCTCCTCTTCTTCTTTCGTTCTTTCCCCTCCCCTCCCTTCTTCTCTTTCGCTCTTCTCCCTGCCCCTCTTCCCCTCTTTTTCACCCCACCCTCTCTCTCCCATTCAATGCAACCTCGCCACTGGCACCCGGAGCTCCATTCCTACGCCCCTTCTATGAGTGCAAAGCCGCCCGGGGGTTGAGGGGCTGAGGAGGTAGGTAGGTAGGTAAGTGGCTTGGTAAGTAGGTAAGTAAGTAGGTAGATAGGTAAGTGGGTTGTTAAGTAAGTAGGTAGGTAAGTAGGTAGGTAGGTAGGTAGGTAGGTAGGTAAACAGGTAGGTAGGTAGGTAGTTAAGTAGGTTGGCAAGTAGTAAGGTAAGCAGGTAGGTAAGTAGGTGTGTGGATTGGTAGGTAGGTAGACAAACAGCCCGCCATGCCACAGGTATTGCGAGGGGTGCGGCTGTGAAAGTAATGCAACCGCAGGAGCTAAAGTGAGTACTGAACGGGCAAGGAGGGGAGTGGAGGAGGAGCTGTGCCTCTGCAATACGAATGAACAACGGACCCCCCCCCCCCCCGCCAGCTACGCCCTCCTCCCATCGCCAGTGACCGAAGGGATTTTTGGGTTCTGTGCTCGCTTCGGTTCTGTCAGCGGCGGCGACGAAATCCGGTTCTCGAACACTTTCACGCGGATCGGATCTCTCAACTACACGTGTCCCTCTGTTTTCTCTCAGTGGTGGGTCGGTCGAGACATACAGTAATGAATGAAAGAAAAGGAAAAAAATTCCCTACTTCGGTATGATCAGATTTCTTATTCTATCTGGCCCGCGTACCGTCCTTTTTAACCAAACGAACAAATAAATAAATATGATAAAAAACTGAATTCGCGAACACCCCTTCCCCCAGACCTCGGCACCACACACCGCATCTCAAAACGCCAATGTCAATAAAACTGCGATACTGCCGAGGTATTTACACACTCCCACGGCTGAGGGACGGCGGACAAACACGCCAATGCCACGACAGGTATTGCAGTCGGTGTTGAAAAAAGAGAGAGAGAGAGAGAGAGAGAGAGAGAGAGAGAGAGAGAGAGAGAGAGAGAGAGAGAGAGAGAGAGAGAGAGAGAGAGAGAGAGGGTTCAGCGACAATATAGCAGCAAAAACGGAACTATATTTTCATTCCACGCACCGACAGTCCTCTGCCAAGGAGGAAAAAGGTTCCCCTCTACCATGCCAATACCCGCCGAACAACCAACGGCAGAAAAAACGCATAATACACAAACTATAACAGTTTTGAGATAACAATTAGCACAGACCACCAAAATTACCAAAACGCACAACACAATTAGAACATAAATACACAGGGGAACTTATTTATAACAGAACCTAAACAACAACAAAAAAAACACTTGAAAAACAACAGACCCCAAAAATACAACAGAACTCTAACGCAAAAATAACACACACCAAAAATATAGCACAATTATCATGTACACCGCGATACCGTCATCACACGGCCGACCTATCGATCCGCTTCGACAGAGAATGCCTGCAGTGAGGCCGTCCATCATTAAATCGAATCGATGCCGACACTCGAAGGGCATTGCGTGCAGGGGGATAATGCCTGCAATAAAAGGGGCGTCATGCAGTGCAGTGCAAAAGCCTCGCAGATGGCCTTGCAATGCGTCGGCGCGCATCGAGACTCCTTCGTTCGAATGGAAAATGCCAGAAAAAAATCAACATTGGATACGAGAAACAATGCCTGCAATGATGATGATGATGGGGTTGATGGTGGAGTGGTAATGGTGTTGGTGGTGGTAATGGTGGTGGTGATAGTGTGGTGGTGGTAATGGTGGTGGTGTAGTGGTGGTGGTAATGGTGGTGTCGTGATGAGTGGTGGTGGTGGTGATGGTGATGATAGTCGTGATGATGGTCATGGTGGTGGTGATAGTGGTGGTGGTGGTGATGGTGATGATATTCGTGGTGATGATGGTGGTGGTGATGATAGTGGTGACGGTGGTGGTGGTGGTGGTGGTGGTGGTGGTGTGATGATGATGATGATGATGATGATGATGATGATGATGATGATGATGATGATGATGATGATGATGAGGAGGAGGAGGAGGAGGAGGAGGAAGAGGAGTAGGAGGAGGATGGTGATGATGGTGATGCGATGGTAATAATGATGACGAAGACAATGATAATTATGACGATGCAGCAAGTGTAGCAACAGTAATAGTTGTGGTAATGGTAATGTAATAATAAACGCAATGAGACTGACGATGGCAATAATAATAGTAACAGAAATGATACTCATCTGGTAAAAGAACAAACTCCAAAGCCTGTACTCACACTTTAATCCACAGAATACATCGTCCAGTCTCAAAAGAGCAACTTACCTGTAAAAAAAGAAAATAAAAAAGATTAACAACATATCTCGGTTAAATGGAAACAAGAGACCATGAATAAAAGGCGAGTGTACAACACGACGCGATAATACTAGGTACAGAATAACAAGTACGAGCAACTCTGGACTCTGGACTCTGTCTGTCTATGTCTCTGTCTCTGTCTCTCTCTCTCACTCACACAAACACACACACACACACACACACACACACACACACACACACACACACACCTGTGGACCTGTAGCTTCATCTATTTTCCTTCTTTTTTCTCTTTTCATCCAACACGACATGATCACATACAGACACATCCTTTGTGTTTGGCTCAGGTCTGTATTGTGGAAGAGGTGTGTGCTCTGTCAGATACAGCTGGTAAATAAGGATATATAAGGAACAATATTTGTTTTTTCTCATGTTTGTCTGTCTGTCAGCCTGTCTCTGTTTCTCTCTCTCTCTCTCTCTTACCACCTTTCTCAACTTCTCTCCCTCCAACTCCCCTTCCCCATTTCCTATTTAGCTTCCCCCCCTTACACTTCTCTCCAGCCTTCTATTTTTAATTCAACTAATAGATCAACCGAAACCAAGAGTCCGATTTCCCAAGCTCAAAAACTCCTCTCGCCCCAGCGGTCTCTTGCTCGTTCCTACTCCCTTCCCCACGCGTCCGCAGGCCCACGTGTTGTCAGATAGGCCCGTCCGCGCTCCGGCTGTACGCAGTCTTCAACGTCCGCCGCCGAGGGAGCAACAAACTTATCAGCCAGAGTGCCCGGAATCGCTAAGTGTGAGCTGACGGCGAGCCGAGGCGGCGGAGCGGGTGACTGCATATGGATAAGGGTTGGCCACCCCGCCACGCAGCATACCTCACACCCGCCGCACCAGGGACCTCACCTGTCACCCCGCCAGCTCTTACACGGAAATGTGGGTGACCAATAAACTGATACCCTAATACGATACACGCACGCACACACGCCGAGAGAGAATCCCGTACATGACCACACAGACGCAAATACTGATCAACAAGTTCAAACAGGCTTGTTTCTTTTCAATTAAAAAAGACACACGCCTCAAGTAAAAAAAATTTAAATCATACACAGATATAAATTTCGACAAACCTCCCAACCATCTCGTCACCTGCACAATGACCTTGATACCCCAAAGAAAATATATTTATCCTCATCTTATATTTTTTTCCGACGCTACCGAGGGGCAGGGCGCAACCCCTCCATCCGGCCACAATACCCCCAGGGAATGACCGTGCAAGTAACAGGCACATACCACAGGTGCGCTGCATCAAGTGTCGCAGACTAGA
The DNA here is from genome assembly GCF_015228065.2 of Penaeus monodon. Classification (NCBI taxonomy): domain Eukaryota; kingdom Metazoa; phylum Arthropoda; class Malacostraca; order Decapoda; family Penaeidae; genus Penaeus; species Penaeus monodon. Next base: position 17,289,315 of record NC_051421.1, on the reverse strand, counting down.
GATATTGAACCTGGGAGGTGAAAGGGGAGGGGGAGGGGAGTCCGGGAGAGGGAGAATCTGAGAGGGGGGAGTCCGGGAGAAGGAGAGAGAGAGAAAGGGGAGTCCAAGAGGGGTCTACGAGATGGAGAGGGTCCGAAAGGAGTCCGAAAGAAATCCGAGAGAGGGAACCCAAGGAACGGCGTAAACTTGTTAGTCTTATTATGCCCAGTCACTCTTGCACACTCCCAGACCAGGTGTTGCGACGATCTCCCTCTCCACCTGCTCCGCGAGGTCCCTGGAGTCGCTCTCTCCCACGAAGTCTATCTGCTCGATCACTTTTGGCTCATGCGAACCCACACGCGACAGGAATTTACGCTTCGCTAATGGAAACAGGAAGAGGAGGAGAGAGAAAAAAATGTGGAAATAGAAGGAAGTTTCAGGAAAGAGGAGGAGAGAAAAAACTGTGGAAAGAGCAAGAAAATTAAGGAAAAAGAGAGAATTATGGAAATGAAAGGAAAATAAGGAAATTGGAGAAAAAAATATCGAAATCGATGGAAAATAAATGAAAGAGCACGTTGAGAGGAAGAAATATGGATATAGAAAGAAAATAAATGACAGGAGGAACAGAGAGAGAAAAATACGGAAATAGATGGAAAATGAGGAGCAGATAGAAAAGTATGGAAACAGAAGGGAAATGAAGGAAAAGAGAAGAGATAAAAAATATGGAAAGAGAAGAAAAATGAAGGAAAAAAAGAGAAACATGGAAATGCAAGGGAAGAACGGGAAGAGGGGGAGGGGAGAAAAGAAAAATTGGAAATGAAAGGAAAATAAATGAAAGATGATGAGAGAGAAAATGTGGAAAAACGAAGGAACATAAAGGATAGGAGGAGGAAAGAGAAAAAAACGGAAATAGGAGGTAAATAAAGGAAAGAAACAATACACCATTCATTATACATAATCACCAGGAATGGTAGTAGTGTAGTTTCCAGCTAACATAGCTTCCTGACCAAAAAAAAAAAATAATAATAATAATAATAAATAAATAAATAAAAATAAAAAATGCTTTTAAAAATAACTGAATAAATCAAACAAATCTTAAATGTACTACGCAATGTTACATGCATAATCACAGAGACAGTACGCTTAAGGCTAACTCCAATCACTACATTAGAAGTTGTGCCGCTCCGCCAAAGCACGGGCGCCGAGGACAAACAAAACAACTACGGGCGTGCGCGGTGAGTGGGCGTGAGTCGAGGCTACGCATACACATATACACACACACTACGATGCTGCTGCCGCCACTAGTAACAACAAGGGCGTGGACCCAGTAGCTAAGGTGGTCGTGGGCGGCCGGTGCTGGCTGGGAGGACCTCGCGATGGGCGTGTGGGCGAGCTGCGGCCGGTTCTCCTACACACGTGCGCTCTCCGGCGGGACACACAAGAAGGCATCATCATATGGCACGCCGGCCACACCACCTGCGTCCTCGGAAGGAACGCGACCAGGAATACGACTGGAGCTACGATCAGAATGCGACCACTGAAACGACCAGGAACACTAAGACTACGACCAGGAACGCGACCAGCGAACTGGAACAAGACTAGGAATATGCCCAAGAACGCTACAAGACTAACTACCTGCTTTCTCACATCAAGAGACGGGACAAACACACTCACTCAATATATGGTAACATCGAAAGCAATATCTCAAGCGACTCTCAGCTTATAAAGAAAAGAAACAAACAACAAACAGCCGTTAAAACCGTTAAAAAACTGACCGCCCCAAAAACAAACACATCTATACTGATCAAATCTGCGGGGGAAAAATCAAACACTTTGTCGCTGCCGATACTCTAGTGAAATGACATAAGCAACAAAACAAAACAACCTCGAAGACCATGTAATGTTATCTCCTTATCAACCCTCGAACGAAGGCCGAGCAGCTGTCGACCATCTCGACCAAATGAAGCAAGAATCAACTGACATAATGATTCAAGGGGATTCCGTTGAGGTTGTTTCGAAGGGAAGGGAAGGCGGGGGGGGACTTTCCCTTCAGACGAATAACACCCTCTACCGCACGCCAATAAAAACACCCGAAAATGACCCTCACGCCCACGGGACGCCTCCTCTAACCGCCGTTATACGCCCGCGCTTCACTTCGCTTCAACCCATGTGGCATTTCATCCTCGAACTACCTACACCAACCCGAGCCCTTTCCCCTCCATACCCTCCTTCCCTTCCCCCACCCCCCTGAAAACTCTGAAAAAAAAAACTTGCCGGTAATTAAAAACCGTCTCGGAGGCAGCACCAGGGCCGGCATCTCCCTCGAAAAAGCTCGCACGTACTCAATCCCGAGGAAAGTATTATGATCTGGGAATCCGGTTCCCCTACGCTGGACAGGGCGGTGCCTCCACAGCTATTGCTAGTTAAGAGGCACTAGTGAGATCTCGTACTATCGTGGGCGTGCACAGGGCGGCTGCCATTACCCCCTACAGCTAGTGAAAGTGCGCAGTACACAGCTTCTTCATACAAATTCTAGGATTTCTAGTCTTTCCGAAACGCCGCTATTTTCTAAGCTTGCAGAGGACTATAGCAAGAAATGTCTGTCTGTAGATAGCCTAGGTCCCACATTCTTCGTCAGTGAAGCAAATGTCACGACTGTTGCTAGCTGGGATACCACTGGTTGTGAGCTGAAACAGGCTGGGGGCTGGAATAATTGCACTCGATTGTGTCCCAACACGTCTTATTTCTTACGTAAACAAGTGATAAACAATCCTATAGTGCTTACAATGGTTTTTACCAGAAATGGGTAAAAATATCAAATATCACAACGGACTGAGTGCCTTGTAACATACTATGAAAAGGAAATAAATCAAAGTTAACAACTTTCCATGGCAAGACATCCACTGTAAAATCATTAATTCTCATTCATACCCATCTTCAATAAACATATCAATAACACAACAAAATATAACACCGAAAAAACATCCCGAGGACATCCAACGCCTAAACAGCGAATCACAACGCTTAGTATTAACACCGATTAACAAAACTACGACGAAACCCATAAACCATTCCTGTTAACCACAAACATCCTGAAAGAGACCATTATCATTCTACACTCTGGAACTCTAATGATCCCATCTGAGGACGGAAACTAAAGGGAAAAGTTAACAGCGCAAACACGCAAGGAGGCTCGTCAAATACTATCAGAGAGATAATTAATGGCTGCAATCAAGATCACACAGCATTAATAATATCCTGGCATCCCCCTCCCTTCCCCTCCACTCCCTTCCTCCCATCTCATCCCATCCCCTCCCCTCCATCCCTACCACTCCCTGTACCTCCCTCATACATTATTTTATTCGATCTGGATTCCTTGTAGGATTCATGTAGTTTCAGTCCTGCAAGTGTCAGCAGAAGGGGGATCAAACAACCTATGCAAGCGATTGACTACCACGTTAGTGTTATATAGATAGACTGATCTCTGGCGTTTACGTTTTCCTTTTCCTGATGGAATAGACTACAATACAAATCACATATCAAAATACACCACTGATTTCTTCAAACAAGGCCTATTACATACCCACACTTCTCTGGATAATTATCTTATAATCTGAATCAAGCTCTTCTTGCAATATCACGAAAAAGAGAAAAAAAAAATTACAAAAAACAAACACATTGCTCATGCATCGATAACCTTGCAACCGCCATTGTGGAACCGCCCGCCCCGAAGCTGATCAATTTAGGGACCGAGTCTCGCGGCGCCTGAAATTACCTGCTCGCCAGGTGGGCGTCCGTAATTAAAACACTCACACCTCGCCTCCACTTGACCCTAAGGCTCTTCCCGTTCATGCACGCTGCACAAAACACCTGCCCATTAAACCGCGCGTTTATGGAGACATCAAGGGAACTGCAGCAACCCCACAACTCGTTCTGATATCAACAAACCCTTCACGCTTGCACAGAAATCAACACCGTCACAAATAAATCCTATCCCAACATAAAAATACTTCCTTCTTTTATCAACAGAATCGTATCCCCTTCTAAATAAATAAGATACAACCCTGAATCTCGTCCTTCACTGCCTCCGCGCATCACCCTTCTACGACCATCATTGTGGAAGACGTCAACTTTCCAGTACTTTAATTTTCTTCACAATTTAAATCAAACGGAATCCCTGATATATCCTCTACAATTACAAATGGAGAAACGAAAATAAAAATAACTTTATCACCATCTTTCCTTCCCTCAGTTCTATCAGTGGATAAAAACTGGGACCCACAGCGCTCAGGGCAAAACAACCAGACATCGTCAACCAAAACCAAACAACGGCCTCACACCCAAATCCCAAAGGAACCACATAAAGGCCCGCACGACCATGTCTCAACCATAACTCGGGGTGACTCTACACGGGTGAAAGGGCGCGGGGAACCACCTCTCTCACCTGCAACCCTTTCCACCTCTCGTTCCAGCGGCGACAAGAAACACCGCTTTCTGGTGAAAGGTTCGTAACTTTGTTACAGGAATTGCTGGCCCGTTTTCAACAAACGCAGTGTATCTTTTATATCAACGAAACATTGTTTAATTTCTGACTTCAAGCCTCCCCATTTTCTATTTCATTAAAATTGTGATAAAAAAAACTCTCATTCCATTTACTTCCCTTCTAGAAACTAGAAAATATGATTTAAATAAATCCATTACCTTTGCTTTCCTACTATAAACTTGAAGCATCCATAAACATACTAACAACACTAGCCTTTTATACACAATCTCGTATAACACCATGCAATCTTTGCAACGTGTGCACAGATAACTTCTATAGCCCCCGTTGCACCGTGGGCCCAGCTGGTCGGGTCCCTGTTGTTGCAACGTTCCCTTCGGCCCGGAGACAAAAAGGCGGAGTCAGTGACGCCGGTTCAGAGGTTCGGTCTCGGTCGATCTGAACTTGAAGCACAGTTGAAGGAAGAGGAGGAGGAGGAAGGGAGGAGGAGGAGGAGGAGGAGGAGGAGGAGGAGGAGGAGGAGGAGGAGGAGGAGGAGGAGGAGGAGGAGGAGGAGGAGGAGGAGGGAGGAGGAGGGGAAGGGGGAGGGGGAGGAGGAGGAGGGGAGGGGGAAGAGGAGGAGGGATGGGGAGGGGGAGGGGAGGAGGAGGAGGAGGTGGAAGGGGAGGAGGGAGACGATGAAGGAGAAGGAAAAGGAAAAGAAGACGAGGATATAGAAGAAGAAGAGGAAGAACAAGAAAATTGGTGAACTGTGGTTCATCGCCGACGAAAGAGCAAGGGAGGTGAAATGAGGGAAGAAACAAAGAGAGAACAGAACCGACGATGATAAAGAAGGGTAACCTCAGCAGGAAGGATAACCAAAAATGATAAAACAATCCACAGGTTACAGGTTGCGCTGGATGAAGTTGGGTTGGCGGATGAAAATAACGAATCAAGGTAAGACATCGCGGGTCATATTAACGGGGTCGAGTCCATTTGTAGTTTTGGTTTCGTAAAAAAAAAAATATATATATATATACACATACATACATACATATATATATATATATATATATACATATATATATATATATATATATATATATAACCTAATATAGCCCAACTTTCTTTTCTCCACTACAGGTTACCCATAAATAAGAGGGATTTAAATCGCAACACCGCGGGCCTCCGAGACTGGCCTGGGTCTGCTCGCGATACAAACTGACACTTCTTCATTGTTAGTTTCCCGTCTCGAGTGCTGCCTTAGTCTGCCTGCCTGCTTCCCTCCCTCTTCCTCTCCCTCTCTCCCTTTCCTTCTCCTTCTCTCCCCCTCCCTCCCTCTCTCTCTCCCCTCCCTCCCTCTCTCCCTTCCCTCCCTCTCACCCCTCCCTCCTTCTCTCCCCTCCCCTTCCTCTCTCTCCTCCCCCCTCCCTCGATCGCTCTCTATTTCTCCTTCTCGAGACGGGGAGCACTTTCACCCTTGCATGTTTTCATTTCCACTTTCTGGTGCGTGTGGTGCATGTTTTCACGCCAAATGTTTCTTCTTTTTTCTTCTGATTCATCATTATCGCTATTTAACTATTTATGTATCTGTAATTTCACATCGTGATACTTAATGAAAAAAAACATCTACGATCTTGAGGGGGAGAGAGGAGAGAGAGAGAGAGAGAGAGAGAGAGAGAGAGAGAGAGAGAGAGAGAGAGAGAGAGAGAGAGAGAGAGAGAGAGAGAGAGAGAGAGAGAGAGAGAGAGAGAGAGAGAGAAAATACTTAAATACAGTTATATGTGTACAATAGATGAAAGGAATAATAAATAAAAATATAATAATAATAATAATAATAATAATAATAATAATAATAATAATAATAGTAAAATTAACAATTATAATGCACCCTAACGTTTCATGTGAAAGTAAAACCGAACTAGATTTCGGTTATGCCATCTGATAAGACATCTGATTTGAATCGAAATATCACGATTCCCATTTCCTCTCGCACCGTGTTCCATCTCTCCATCACGGTCCATGAACACATCTACTGCCTCCCCGCCAACGGCCTCCCCATCCCCTTCATCCTCGTCCTCTTCTTCCTCGCCAAGGACCTCCGCTTCCCCTCCATCAAATCCCAAACACACCCACACGGCCCAAGACGTTTGTCTAGTGGTAATAAATAACAAATAATAAGGCGTTTCCAAGCATTTACGCGCATTTGCCTAATAGCGTCTTCCCCCGAAGAGTAATAAGGGATGAGGGATGAGGGAGCCCGGGGCGGTGATGAAGCGGAGATTTCCCTTCAGCCTCCGGGGGAAGTCACATCCTTGAAGTGTAAGACTCACTCATAATTTCTTCGCTACTGTCCCGCATCTACGCTTTTCGCCTCGTTATTTTTTCTGTTTGCATGTGTGTTCGTGTTTGGATGGCCTGACGAATCGACAATTTCTTGATTATAAATTAAAAGAAACCATTTTTTTCTCAGAGAGAGAGAGAGAGAGAGAGAGAGAGAGAGAGAGAGAGAGAGAGAGAGAGAGAGAGAGAGAGAGAGAGAGAGAGAGAGAGAGAGAGAGAGAGAGTCATAAAATTCCTCCCAACTCTTTGGCCTCCCTGAGAGCTGCCTTCCAACATAATCCCCAAAGTTATGAACATTTCTTCCTTCCTCCAGCTCCCCCTCTCTCCGTTCTTACTCCCTACTCCCCCCAGCTCCTCCTTCTCCTCCTTTTCCTTCTCCTTTCCCATCCCTTCCGCTTCCCCTTCCCCATCCCTCTCCTTCCCCTCCCCTCCCCTCCCTCTCCCCCTCCCCTCCCCTTCCTCGTTCCTTCCCTTTCCTTCCTTTCCCTTCCTCCCCTATCCTTCCCTTCCTCCTGTCCTCCCCTATCCCTCCGTTCCTCCTGCCCTCCCCTATCCTTCCCTTCCTCCTGTCCTCCCCTATCCCTCCCTTCCTCCTGCCCTTCCCTATCCTTCTCTTCCTCCTGTCCTCCCCTATCCCTCCGTTCCTCCTGCCCTTCCCTATCCTTCCCTGCCTCCTGTCCTCCCCTATCCTTCCCACCCTCCCTCGTCCTCCCCATCCCCTCAGCAGCAGCAACCCCCGCGTCCAATTCCGTGTGATGGGCGGCTAGCCTAAGTCGCGGCGGTCAGTGGGCCGTGGGGGAGAGGGGGGAGGAATCGCCGTGTAATAACCGTTAACAATGTTAGCGGGCGAGAGCGTGTTATTACGGGACCCCCAACGACAAGCTCAACGACGTGCGCCACTATACATGCAAATTAACAAACCATCAACAGGAAGGGAGGGAGGAAGGGAGGGAGGGAGGGAGGGAGGGAGGGAGAGGAGGAGGGAGAGAGGGAGGGAGAGGGAAGGGAGGAGAGGAGGAGAGAGAGAGAGAGAGAGAGAGAGGGAGAAGAGAAGAGAAGAGAAGAGAGAAGAGAGAGAGAGAAAGAGAGAGAGAGACGAGAGAAGAGAGAGAGAGAGAGCAGAGAGAGAGAGAGAGAGAGAGAGAGAGAGAGAGAGAGAGAGAGGAGAGAGGAGAGGAGAGAGGGAGAGAGGAGGAGAGAGAGGAGAGAAGAGAGAGAGAGAGGAGAGGTAGAGGAGAGAGGGAGAGAGAGAGAGAGAGAGAGAGGAGAGAGAGGAGGGAGGGAGAGGAGGGAGGGAGAGAGGGAGGGAGGGAGGAGGGATGGAGGGGAGGGAGAGAGGGAGGAGGAGGAGAGAGGGAGAGATAGAGAGATAGAGAGAGAGAGAGAAGCGGGGGCTTGGGTCATCACTCTGCCCCCCCCCCCCTTCCTGGACCATGCCCACGTAACCGCCCACATCAACGCTCCTGCACGCCCAGACGCCCATTACAAGCCCATTTTCCGCACCGTCCTGCGGCCGAACCACACATCCAGTGCCGCCCAACTATCACGCCCTTTCTTGTTCCTCGCTTACTTGTATCATCCCACTTTTTTTTCTCTCTCTTTTAATTCTCTCCTCTTATTCCACTCCTATATCTTCTCCTCGTCTTACTTCTCTCCTCTTAGCCCACTCTAGTTCCTTCTCTAATCTCTCTTACTCCTCTGACCTTATTCTCTTTTTTTTTTCTTTCTTTCTCTCATCACCTATCTACTCTCATCATCTCTAGTTCTTTCAACTCGCCCTCCTCTCCCTCCACCTCCTTCTCCTTCTTCCCCATCTCCTCCACCTCCTCCCCCGCCCACGAGACTCCGCCCAGGGCAGGAGGAGGTTGTCGACGCCGGTGCCCCGCCCTGGCCGCCCGTCCTATCTTACGCGTCATCGAGGTGGCCGCTACGATAACTCCACGGCCGGGACTCCGCCGGTGATGCCCGCGCGCCCTAGATCATAAAGCCATTCGCCCGAGACACCCGTGACTGCACCGTAGCGGATGTCCATGAATCGCGCGTTCCTTAAATAAGTTCTCAAATAAAGATAGAAGTAAGCTACAAGAAAAGAAGAGAAGAAGAAGAAGAAGAAGAAGAAAGAAGAAAGAAGAAGAAGAAGAAGAAGAAGAAGAAGAAAGAGAACAAGAAGAAGAAGGGAAAATAAGCAGTGAAAAAAGGGAGAAGCAGAAAAAGAACAAGAAAAGAAAAGAGAGAAAAAAAAAACAGAATCGTCTTTACAACACCGAAGTGCAATTGCCTCATCATCTTGAAAAAACTTCCCTCATCCACGCATCCAAAACCACAGCCAGAAAGAAAAGGTCAAAGACATCCGCCACTGGCTTGATGGGCCCCTGTCGCCCTGCTTGCGCCCTCGAGCTGTGACCTTCACGCTGATTGCAGCGGCGCCACACATCTCGCAGGCTGATCGTTGCAATAGATGTCATTTCACTCCAGATGCAGACATGCGGGGATGCCAAACGTGCTCTCGCGCCACGCACGTACCTGCGCTTGTTCTTTGATTCGGACAGGTGCTTCCTTCATATACACACGCTGCCGTCATTACTGCAGAATGACACGAGATGATACGGGGAAATAATGACCCAAGTTGATGTCCGACGACGTGACTTTGAAGGGAACGGCGGGATGACTATTCTTGGAACACGGGTCTAATGTGGACCAGCCTGAATGACTTTCCTTTTTTTAATATAGAGCACACATACCCACACATACACGCGCACGCACACAAAAGAAAAAGCACACACACACAAACACATATTCAGAAACCAAACACATGAGCAGCTCAAGAACCTCCCTCAAGTATAAAGGCTTACAAAAAATCCAGATTCACTTTCTTTTTCATAAACAGCCATTCATTACAAGCACGATTCTCTCCAGAACCAATAACGCAAATAGATTTAATAAAATAAAATAAATGAATAAATAAATAATAAAATAATTAAACAAATAATCAAATAATTAGATGAACAAATATACTAGTAAATAGAAAATAACAAGTAAACCAACAAGTAAATAAATCAGTCGATAAATAAACACATAAACAGTGAATGAAGGAAAGAAGTAAAGAGATATATAAATAAATGATACGCTAACCAACAAGCTATCTCCTCCGAGCTGGCCGCCCACATCAAGAGAAAATCCCGAAGCTCTTGCGCACACTACACCCTCCGCCCACGTCGACACTAGGCCTCTTATTAAAGTGAAAAGAACGAACGAACGAACGAACGAAACGAAACGAACGAACGAACGGACGGACGCAGGTTACTTTCACCGCACAAGCAGACGAGAAGGAGAATCGTAATGAACATGGAAGAGTGATGTAATAATACTAAGTGGTGGAAGCAAAAAGAGATAGAAAATGAAGAATGCTATAGAAGGAGAGGGAAACGAAATAAAAAAGAGGATGTATGAAATAGAATAAATAACTGAACAGATAAACAAGAAAAAGGGAGTGAAGGGACAGATGAATAAATGGAAACAAAACGCGTGAAGGGTGCCTTTCCTTTGGATTAAAAACACCTGCTGATCAAGGAAGCGAAACAAACAATTAATAGATTACGCGAGGCAAAAGAAAAAAAATCACACTCATTTAGGCCTTTCCAAACCCTCCTCAAAAAAAAAAAAAAAGGTAGACATGCCACGAGAAAAAAAAAACAGGAAAGACAGATTTTGGAGGAGTCTACAGAGTCTAGAGCTTAAAGAGGGAGAAAGGATGAAACCGTTACTGCATCTTATCAGTCTTGCATTCAAGATTTCTACACAGCATCTGACAGGATGACGGCGCCTGGTGAGTATTGCGTGTCCGGGAAAGAAGGTTAGGCATACAACTCGCTAGCTCATTCGAACGATGACCCAAGAAGACATAATGAGAGAGGCAGATAAATATTAACCAAGGGAAAATAATACATACATAGACACACTTACATACACACGCGCACACACTTACACATATATATTGCAAAAGAACGAATGTATCTTGGGTGTTACTATCTTCAACTTTAATCTTTATTTTCTCTAGTCTTATTGAAATTATAATCTCGACAAATCTACATACAATAAGGTGTTCACTACCGTCTAAATAAACTCGTAAATAAAGCAAACACAGCCGTTAAGTGCAAGCGACGATGCTGAAATGGTGACGTAAAAATAAAGAAAGGAATGCACCTTCCTCCTGAGCATTTCCTTGGGCTGCGAGGAGCGGGCGGGGACGACTCTCACGCCGGGACTCGTTACGTAACGGGTAACATCATATGGGGGGACGGGCGTGCGGAGCGGGTGTTCGAGTGTGTGTACTTGTCGCGTCAGGGATGTGTCAACTGGACATTCCAGGGTTCCAGCACCCTCTCCCGCCCCGAACAGGAAAAATTATCTGATGGCCCTCCACCTCCCTGGGCACACGCAAAAAGAAAAGAGTACTTGCGGTTACATTACTCCCAAACCTTTCCTCGCTGACATCCACGCCTAACGTCTCACCTTTTTCTCCCCCATCAGCCGCTACGCCCTCTCCTCCCCCCCCACCCCTTGCAATCCCTCACGCCCTGCCTCCCTCCGCCCGCTTCCCGCCGCCCTTGGAACCCGCCTTCGGCCCAGACTCGCACCCGCCCCAAAACCCCACGCGTCGGCCGCCATCCACCTCACCTCCACCGCCGCGCACAAGCGCAACCACAACGCTTCTCCTTCACCCGTATTGCCGTGCGACAGCTCCCCCTCCCTCCCTCAAGAGCCACTTCAACCTATCTCTACATCCTGTTTTCCCAATAAAAGCGGATAACACGGCGCTTCATCACGACGCGAAACCCGATGCCGTTCGCTCCCCGAGTCCCTCTAAAACCTATTTTCTCCCACAAGGACCTGCCGTGCCGTGCCGCTGGCTCTGTTGAACCAGCCTCTGTCCCTCCCTCTCTGAAATCACCTGGATGAGGTAGCCACTGTGCCCGCCCACCCACGGAAGATGCATATATAAATCTGCCTATAAAGCCCTGACTATGTGATATGGATGATTTCTCTTGAAGGGATTATCCTTTGAAGATGACACGACGCTGATGACCCTTCCCGGAAACGGCCTAATGAAGACGGAACTCGCCCGTCGCCCCCCACCCCCCTCAAAGAACATCTAACCCGTTCTTTATATCAGATAACAAATGAATGAACCTAACGCTTCGGCCAGAGCAAGGGATCCACCCAGGCCTCCCAACCCCACCCTCTCCAACCCCTCAACTCCTATCCACCTCCTCCTCCCAACCCTTCACCTCCCCTTCCCCGCCTCCTACCTCCCTTCCCCACCTCGTTCCTTGTCTTGCCTCCCCCTCCCGCTGCCATCCCGACCCGGAGAGCCGACCGCTACACCCGACTGCGGCCTCTCGAGGAAGAAAAAGGGGAATCCTCTATCCGTGTCCGATTACTGTGGGCTTGATTAAAGGCGCCTCTATTTCCCTCTTCACCGCCAATGCGCAAACATTTTGCAAAAAATTATAATTTGTACAGTGACATTTATTTTACCCAGGAGGACATGTCACTCAGCCAAGTTTAAATTCACTTCCCAACGACTCGTAATCAAAAAGAAGGAAGCAATAAAAGCCCTTATATGGCAGCATTTCACGAATTTCTAAAAACAAGCAAGAAAGCGTCTGATACCTTTCAAGTACCGGAGTTATAAAGCGACCACACGGCAGACCACGCAAACACGCCTCACAAAGGGAGACTAAGCCTCCAGTGTGTCCACGCCCCCACTCAAACACCCCCAGGGACCAGGTCTGTGCCCCCGGGATCGTACTAAAGCCTCGGATCTGCATGTTGAAGGACCGCGCTTCCACAGCATCACCTCCACTTGTCTATCCTGAAGAGCCTAAGACATTTCGCGTTATAATTTTCCTCTCTTTATGCAAACGGTATGAATGGGGGCTGGCATGGTCGCGGGAGGCTACAAACCATCTCTTGGATCAGCAGCGTCTGGTGGTCAGTGGTGGGCCAGTTTTGGTTAACACCTGTAGTTCAAGGTTACAGTTGGTGGGGCGAGATGACTCACCCTAATGGACATCCGCCGCACTCCACTCCACCCACTGGGAGTCTGTCCCTGGATATCCTTCGCCCTGATTCTCGACGCAATAATTATTCCCACACAGATACGCTCTCGGTCGAGAAGGTATTAAAAACAGACCTAATCATCCGTTTGCTCACTCGCTGTCCCCCTCAATCATT
>NC_051421.1:17264925-17267425 GCF_015228065.2 Penaeus monodon | reverse complement strand
GGGGGGGGGAGAGAGAGAGAGAGAAACAGGGTTGAATTAAATCGGTATCTGAACGGAAATAAACAAGGCCTGATGGCCGAGGAACTTTCGAATATTCAGCCCTGTTGTTATTTCATAAACATGCAACTGAAGGGAATCCAATAATCCAGTATTCTTCCGACGTGGCCTCCAAGACTCCTCTCTAGGCTTCTAGTCCACTGATACATTATCAATCCGAAACCTAGATAGATTCAATGAAAAAAAAAACATCATCGTTATTGCTAACATCGCCATTGTTTTCGTAGTCGTTCGATATCATAATCATCCTCATCACATCATCATCATCGCCGTCGTCGTCGTTAACATATCATCACAGTCCACCATCATCACCACTGTCGCCCTCGTCACCACCACCGTCGCCCTCGTCACCACCACCGTCGCCCTCGTCACCACCTCCGTCGCCCTCGTCACCACCTCCGTCGCCCTCGTCACCACCACCGTCCCCCTCGTCACCACCTCCGTCGCCCTCGTCACCACCGTCGCCCTCGTACACCCCGCCCTCGTCACCCCTCCGTCGCCCTCGTCACCACCCCGTCGCCCTCGTCACCACCTCCGTCGCCCTCGTCACCACCTCCGTCGCCCTCGTCACCACCACCGTCGCCCTCGTCACCACCTCCGTCGCCCTCGTCACCACCTCCGTCGCCCTCGTCACCACCTCCGTCGCCCTCGTCACCACCACCCCATATACCCCGTGCCCTCAGTGCCTTGACCTAAATATTACCCGCCCCGTGCCACGCCTCAGTGCCACGAGATGATGCCCTGGCGACGACAGCTCCGTGCTGGGCTTTGTTCGGGGCACGCTGGGGTAGGGGTATAAGAGAGGGGGTAGTGTCTCTCTGGGAAAGGGTTGTGTACGAGTATTGCGAGGTGGTGACGAGGGCGACGGAGGTGGTGACGAGGGCGACGGAGGTGGTGACGAGGGCGACGGTGGTGGTGACGAGGGCGACGGAGGTGGTGACGAGGGCGACGGTGGTGGTGACGAGGGCGACGGAGGTGGTGACGAGGGCGACGGAGGTGGTGACGAGGGCGACGGAGGTGGTGACGAGGGCGACGGAGGTGGTGACGAGGGCGACGGAGGTGGTGACGAGGGCGACGGTGGTGGTGACGAGGGCGACGGAGGTGGTGACGAGGGCGACGGAGGTGGTGACGAGGGCGACGGAGGTGGTGACGAGGGCGACGGAGGTGGTGACGAGGGCGACGGAGGTGGTGACGAGGGCGACGGAGGTGGTGACGAGGGCGACGGAGGTGGTGACGAGGGCGACGGAGGTGGTGACGAGGGCGACGGAGGTGGTGACGAGGGCGACGGAGGTGGTGACGAGGGCGACGGAGGTGGTGACGAGGGCGACGGAGGTGGTGACGAGGGTGACGGAGGTCACCACCTCCGTCGCCCTCGTCACCACCTCCGTCGCCCTCGTCACCACCACCGTCGCCCTCGTCACCACCTCCGTCGCCCTCGTCACCACCACCGTCGCCCTCGTCACCACCTCCGTCGCCCTCGTCACCACCTCCGTCGCCCTCGTCACCACCTCGCAATACTCGTACACAACCCTTTCCCAGAGAGACACTACCCCCTCTCTTATACCCCTACCCCAGCGTGCCCCGAACAAAGCCCAGCACGGAGCTGTCGTCGCCAGGGCATCATCTCGTGGCACTGAGGCGTGGCACGGGGCGGGTAATATTTAGGTCAAGGCACTGAGGGCACGGGGTATATGGGGTGGTGGTGACGAGGGGTAGGGGGGAGTAGGGTCACCTTCCAAGTCAACGCCATATAAGGGAAACGAAATGCCATCATGTTAGCAACGGCTGCGATTGGGCTGACCCTTATCGTACATCTGGCAACTGGAATGGGCATGGCACAGACGGCTCTCGGTAGGCATTCCTGTGGCTTTGTAGAGAAATGCCGATCACTGTTATCGCTATCATCATCCTTAAATAAATAACCATAAACGTTACTATCATTTTTTTAATAATAATAATTCTAACGATAGCAGCGGGGAGTTCATCTAAAAAAAATAATACCAAATACGCATCGAGGTGATAATAATAATGATAATGGCACCGGCGAAGAAATCTAAATAAAATTATATAAAAATCACTACGCATTAAGGGGTAAAAGAAACGAAGCGTTGTACTGGAAAAAATCAAATAACATGTATACTATTTTAAACTACTGGCAGTCACGTCAACCCTTGTACCACGGCATCAGTAGTACCCATAACACGAGCGTCACTATCTGTAACACACACAGTTCTCTATCGACAACGATACTGCATGTGATACATATACATACACTGCATACAAACACATACACTTGCTCTCCTCCTACCTTCCCTCCCTCTCTTCCTCCATATATCTCCCCCCTTCCTGGTCCCTCATTCCCTCCCTCCCTTCCTCGTCCCTCCCTCATTCCCTCCCTCCCTTCCTCGTCCCTCCCTCCCCTAACCTTGATTCCACGACAGGC
>NC_051421.1:17252425-17259925 GCF_015228065.2 Penaeus monodon | reverse complement strand
CTGCCACTCTCTACCTCGAAGCCAAATAAATACTATCATTAGTCGGATCACCTGAGTAAGTAAGTGGTTAAACCTACTGTAAGGCATGCAAACGAGATGAGCAGCACGCCCACCTCCTAGATAAAATCGGGACGATCACACGCCAGACCATGTCACTTATCACCGACCTACGCCGCCCACCTGGTGCCTACGCCCGCCCTTGTGCCCGCAATGCCCCTGCTCCCTGGCATCCCCGTCCCTCGATTTCGGAGATGCGTCATCAGCGTTTGCTTTGGTAGGCTGCGAGTTTGGGTGTCTGTTCTAAATGTTATGGTTATAAGCAAGACATGAGCGCAGGCAAGAAAGCAAGCACGCCCATGTAGACTCCAGAAATAATAAAGATCCGAGACTTCAAAAGACATTAATTAGAAACACTCATCAAACACACAACCACATATCGCCGCCACTTGGACAATCTCTGCAGCTCCCGTTTACGAGACATACATGCATACGCGCGCGCGCACACACACACACAGACACGCGCACACACACACACACACACACACACACACACACACACACACACACACACACACACACACACACACACACACACTTCCCAGGAGCGCCACACTTGCCATGCGCGACTGGAGCTCGTACAATCACTAGCCAGCCATTTCTGTGACTTCGTGAACACTCGTTGACTTCATGATACGTAGCGCCTCCCTTGAGAGAGCGACCCAAGGACTGCGATTTCCCACCTGTTGAATCTGTAAGTATTTAGGCTCTTTCATGTGCCGATTCTTAATTCTTTATCTTTTTCCTTCTCTTTCTCTTCTCTTAATTTCCTTTTCTTTTTCCTTTTGGTTCTCCTCCTCCTCTTTCTTTCTCTTTCTATCTTTTCTCTTTCTCTTCCTCCTCCTTCTCCACGTCCATCGCCATCTGCTTTTTAGCTAAGCCCTCGCTATTCGGATTTCCCCGCGAATGCCACTTACTTGTACAAACGAATTTGGAGATCTGATTTAAGTACACATCGATACAAACAATTGTCCTGAGGTGTGACATAAACAAGAACCAAGGTCGGTTTCACGCACAGACGAATGCAGTGCAGGTCAGCAATTGGTCTAGGGAGGAGGTGGACACATGAGACACAGCATTTGGTACATGTGCTTCCGTGCATTACGAGGTAGGGACGAAATGCGCATGATCGGAAGCGTATATTGCGTTGCCTCAAGTTAAATCGCCTGTGCCTGATGTCATGCTCACACCTCAAGATGAAATAAGAGAGAGAAAATTGAGCCTCCGAGGAGTGGGAGCCGACGGCATGGGGGGGGAAGCGCCCTGACGCAAGCACGGTCTTCATCACAGGAAGGGCATCATCACCACCAGCAAGACATCATCACATTATGGCTAGCAGGGCATCACCACCAGGTAGGACATCATCATGTCATCACATCACGACCAGCGTGATATTACTGGCAGTTCGGGCATCATCACCACCTCGGGCATCATCACCAGCAGGTCCTCACCATCACCATCTCGGGCATCGCAGGGACATCATAGCGACGACCGATGTCCCCGTCGACAGGCCAGGCAGGCGGGCGTGCGGGCGTGCGGGCAGGTGGCGTTGGGTGCCGGCCGTGTTCTCGAGGTGTTCTCACGTCCGGGCAACACCCTTAGCGGCTCGTGGAGGGCGAGCCACCGCCCTTACCGAAGTACCTTACATACTACGCACTCAGCAGTGTGTGTGTGTGTGTGTGTGTGTGTGTGTGTGTGTGTGTTGTGGTGTGTGTGTGTGTGGTGTGTGGTGTGGTGTGTGGTGTGTGTGTGCGTGTGTGCGTGTGTGTGTGTGTCTGTGCGTGTGTGTGTGTCTGTGCGTATGTGTCTGTGCGTGTGTGTCTGTGCGTGTGTCTGTGCGTATGTGAGTGCGCGCGCGCGCATGCATTCGACGCAACACAGGGCGCGCGCCAAGTGCCGCGCCGCGCACGTACTCCGACCGCCCTTCTGTACGCCGACACGAATAAACGAATCCATGGAATCCCGTGCGTACTGTCACGGCATGGTCGACAAAAAACGAACAAAACAAAAAATTAAGAATGGAGTATACTTCAACAGCGGAGATTTTTTCCCAAAAGAAATGTTAGGAGACCTCGCGTTCTTTTCACATTTGATTGTGATCGATTTACGATTCTTAGCGTCAAAATAAGCATTTCATTTTGCAATGCCTATAGCACTACATACGACTATGGTTTACATATTGCGTGCCTTACAATCAGTGCACATCATGATAGCTTATCGATACAATAACAGGATGTAATATAATAATAACAGCACAAAAATACAATAGTAGTAGTAGTAGTAGTAGTAGTAGTAGTAGAATAGTAGTAGTAGTAGTAGTAGAAATATAGTAGTAGTAGTAGTAGTAGTAGTAGTAGAAATAGTAGTAGTAGTAGTAGTAGTAGAAGTAGTAGTAGTAGTAGTAGTAGTAGTAGTAGTAGTAGTAGTAGTAAAAAAAATAATAATAATAATAAAAAAATAATAATTATAATAATAATAATAATAATAATAATGATGATGATAATAATAATGATAATGATGACCGTGACGATAGTGATGATAATGATGATAATAATAATGATGAATGATGATGATGATGATTAGAATCAGAATTACACTAATATTTACTCTTATAATAATTGCTACAACGGTTGAGCTGCTACTACTTTTACTATCACTACTATTACTACTAATAATAATTATAATAATAAACATCATTATTCTTATATTTCTTTTCACTCCCCCCTCACCCCCCACCCTCCACCCAAAAAAAAGGAGGTCACGTCATCCCAGCCTACATTCGGCTGCCATTCTTGGGAGACATATCATCCACTCAAAAAAAATTAAAATAAAATAAATAAACAAATAATACATTTAAAAAATATTAATAATTAAATAAATAATAAAGGAGAGAGAGAGAGAAGAGAGAGAGAGAAGAGAGAGAGAGGAGAGAGAGAGGAGAAGAGGAGAGAAGAGAGAGAGAGAGGGGGGGGAGGAGAGAGAGAGAGAGAGAGAGAGAGAGAGAGAGAGAGAGAGAGAGAATAAAAAAAACAAGAACAAGAAAAAAATAAGAAGAAAGGGAAAAAATACACACATAAAAACTCCAAATATAAAAGACATAAAAATACAAACCAAAGAAAAGAGAAAAATGAAAAATAAACACTACCCCTCCCCTAAAAGCAAAAAAAAAAAAAAAACATACATACATACATACATACATAAAAACAAATTAATAAACACACAAAGAGGATCCAACCAATACTATATCAAGCCTCAAGCCTAGGCCTACTCATGCAAGTCTAATGATAACCTCCGTCGCTATTCTCTACCTCTATCCATCTCTCTGTCTCTATCCTTGACCAAAACCCTCTTTCTACAACGGTCTACCAGACCGATAATCTATCGCTACTGCAAATCTATTGGGGGGGGGGGCGTCCATCTCTATGTCTCTTACCCAGACGTTTCCTTTCTTTCTTTCTTTTTTCTTTCTTTCTTTCTCTCTCTTTCTTTCACTCTTTCTTTTTCTTTCCTTCTTTCTTTCGCTCTCTCTCTTTCTCTTTCTCCCATGCACTCACAATCACTCTTTCACTCACACTCGCATACTCACTCACTCACTCACTCACACAAACACACACTCACTCCCCCTCTCTCTCAGCCCCCTCTCTTTCTTTTACCCTCCTCCCTTCTCACCCTTCCCCCATTTTCACTCATTCTCCTCTCTCTCTCTCTCTCTCTCTCTCTCTCTCTCTCTCTCTCTCTCTCTCTCTCTCTCTCTCTCTCTCTCTCTCTCTCTCTCTCTCTCTCTTACTGACTTACGACCGCATCTGCCAAAAGGCCGTAAGAAGAGATCCTCTGAAATGAGACAAGCCACAGGGTAAGAAAAGAAAAAAGCAAGTGCGAAGGAGACATTAAGAAAGAAAATGAAGCTCCACCAATAAGTAAATATGAAAGCCCAATAAAACACCAAATTTAAAAACTGGAAATTATATACAATATATTTTTGTTATAAACAAATTTTTTGAAATTTTAAAGTAATATACCAAAAACTATACCAAATAATTAATTGTTTATTTATTAAAATTTAGTTTTTTTTTATGTATATAATTAATATATATAATCTAATATATAAAAAAAGGATATATACATTTATAATAATTTAATGTATATATATTTTTAATGGGGAAAAAAAGTAATGAAAAGAAAAAATACAACAAAACACATACAAACAATAGTTTAAATAGACACAATAGCATTTTCAAAAACTTTTTTAATTCATCCATTTCCATAATCCATAAACCATAAAATTTTAATTGAATTCACCATTGTACGATTTGTTCATTGTTATTTTTTTAATGTTGGGTGTAAATATATATATTATATATAATATATTATAAATATAATTTATATATAATATATATATATAATATATGAAAAAAAAGGAAGAAAGAAAGGGAAAAGGAAGTAAGATTGGGGAAGGAGAGGGAGGAGGAGGAGAGGAGGAAGAAAATAAAAAAACACCCAAAACCAAAAAAAATTACATATAATAAAAAAATGTATATATATAATATAAAAAATTTATGATATAATATAATAATATATTTTATGATATTATATATAATAAATTTATATACATATATATATAAAATTATATATTATATATATATATTATATATATATAATACATATATAATATATATCATTATATATATATGATAATATATTAATATATATGTATATGATATATATTTCATATATAATTATTATTATTGTTTTCTTTTTTTTTCTGTTTTTTTTTTTTATTTTTTTGTTTTTATTATATATTTTATATATTTTATATATAAAATATATATATATATATAATATATATATCATATTATATTATATATATATTATATATAATATATATCATATTATATTATTTTATATAATATATTAATTTTTATATATATATATATATTCTATATATATATATATATATATATCTATATATAATTATATATATATATATTTCATATAATATTATTATATATTATTTTTATAATATATTTTTCATATATATTATTATATATATATATAAAAATAATATATAATATATGATATATATATATATATATATATATATCAAAAATATATATATATATATTATTTTATATAATATATATATATAAAATATATCATATATAAAATTATATTTATATATATATATATATATATATATATATAGATTATATATATATAATATATATATATATATATATATATAAATATATATATAAATGTTATATATGATATATATTATATATATTATAAATATATATATATATTATATGTATATATTATAATATATTATATATATAAAAATATTATATATTTTATGAATATATGGATTATATATATTATATTTTATATATATATATATATTTTATATAATATATTTTATATATATATTTTCCTTTTTTTAACGGTAGGTTCATGTCTGAGCCGCCGTGGTCCCCGCATGATACTCAATTGCAGTTTTCACGTTGTGATGCTTTTGGGAGTGAGTACGTGGTAGGTTTCCCCAGTTCCTTTCCACGGAGAGTGCCGGGGGTACCTTTTTAGGTAAGTCATTCTCTGCGATTTTATCCGGGCGTGGGACCAGCACTGACTTGGGCTGGCCCCGCACACCCAGCGGCTAGGCAGGCAATCGAGGTGAAGCTCCTTCCCCAAAGGGGAACAACGCGCCGGCCGGTGACTCGAACCCTCGAACTCGGATTGCCGTCGTGACAGTCCCGAGTCCGACGCTCCAACCACTCGGCCACCGCGGCCTTGGCGATCATGGGTTTCCATTATTTTTCTTGGCAATTTTGAGCGGTGGTTTGCCATTGCCCTATTTTTTTTTTTTTTTTTTTTTTTTTTCCGAGTCACCATCTCTATTTACCCGGTACTGACTTGGGCTGCCTTGGCCACACAGCGGCTAGGGAGGCAATTGAGGTGAAGTTCCTTGCCCAAGGGAAACCCCGGCCGGCCGGTGACATGAACCCTCGAACTCAGATTGCCGTCGTGACAGTCTTGAGTCCGACGCTCTAACCATTCGGCCCCCGCGGCCCATATATCATATATATATATATATATATATATATATATATTATATATATATATATATATATATATATAAAATATATATATATAATTTTTATATACATATAGATCAAAATACATTCTATATAAAATATATATATATATTATTATTCTATATTATATATAATATATAAAATATATATATTATATATAATAGAAAAAATATATATATATATATATATTATAATATATTATATAATATATATATTTTTTCTATATATATATATAATATATTATTAATTCTTAATATATATATATTATATATATATGTTCCTTTTATTAATATGAATAATATAAAATCTAGATATAAACTATAATTAATATTCAATCTATATATATATCTATATATAATTATATTATATAAATACTATATTCATATATAAGATTTTCTCAATATATATATAATCTATATAATATATTTATTTTTAATTTAAGAATTAACCAAATAACAATAACAAATATAATATCTATATATATAACATATATATTCTATAATTAGCTATTAGATAAATTTAAAATTACATATACACACTCTATCATTATATTATTATATTATACTATATATATTAATTATATCATATTATATACTATATATAATATATATTATATATTATATATCCATTTTATATATTATTTATATATATATATAATAAAAATATTGCCAATAACAAAAAATAAAATTAATATATATATATATATTATATATCTATAAAATTTTTATAATCATGTGATAAAAATTTCTATAAAAACTATAGATATATATTATATTTACACTCTTTAATATATATAATATAATATATTAAAATATATTATATAAAATATATATAATCCTTTTATATTATAGTATTTTATCTAAACATATAGGCCATATACAATATATATATCATATTATTATACTATATCTCTATATATTTTAATCTATCTAATATATATCTATATATATATTATACAATATATATAATATATAACATATAAAATATATAACATATATTATATATATATATATATATAATATATAGTAAACAAAGAAACAGTGATATAACTTAAGATGACACACGGAGAGGTAAATAGATGAATAGGTAGCATGAAACTGCCTGAATTGTTTTTCTTACTTACACTCGTCGCGACGCCAGTAATTACTACACTGCTCGGTCCAACTTACCTGAAATTAACAGATAAAAACAGATTAAAACCAGGAAATTCAAGCAACATCTTTCAAACGCCGTATTAATCGTACAACCAATGAATAATAAGTCTGCCAGCCTGTATGACTGGCCTTCCTTCCTTCTTTTCTTTCTTCCTTCCTCTCTCCCTCCCTCCCTTTCTTTCTTTCTTTCTTTCTTT
>NC_051421.1:17248449-17249825 GCF_015228065.2 Penaeus monodon | reverse complement strand
ACCTTCTCCTCTCATACCCTTCCTTCCCCTCCGGCCTACTACTCCTACTCCTCCTTCCCCCTCCCATTCCCCTAACCTCTCCCTTCCCCTATCCTCCCCCACTCCGCAAAAGCAAACAAAAGGCGATCCCCTGTCAACACGGACCCGCACTCACGCCGTTTGCACGGGGCTCTCGGCTGTGATTTAGCGCTGTTACTCGCGTTCGCTAAAAAAGATAAAAATAAAAATAAAAATAGCTGTACTCGAAAAGTTCGCACATGCTGTTAAAAAAACGTATGTGGAAAGCATACGAAAAGAGTACAGATTGTAATAAAATCAATGATAGCTAACACTTCCTTTTAACTTCCATGGCATACAAAAACTTTAATATTTACCGCTATATTTGCCAGGGGTTGTTTCTCATTAGAATCAGACTAAACATAAAAAACATCACATCAGAGGAGAATACTTATAATCCTATACACCAAAATCTTAAATTGTAAAACAAAACAATGCACAGAGTCAAAATCAAAAGAATGGAAAACAATAATAATAAAAGCCACCCCCAAGAAAAAGAAAAGAAAAAAAAACAGCAACGACCAGCATCCACCAGCATGACATCTCAACCGAGGTCAGTCCCCTGTGCGCCTGCAACAAGCACGGCAAGACCCGCTATGGCAAAAAGAGAGAAACATGCTAAGTACCTCTCGAGATGAGTCACGAAGGGGTTGAGGGTGTTGCCAGTGACTTGCAATGTTGCACGGCACACAGTTTCCGGGTCAGTGAGGTCGACATGCCGTAAATAATTTCATGAAATTACTTTACATAGAGAAATAATATTAATCGAATTGAGATTATGATGTTTTAATGTTATGTGATGATTATTACTCCTGTTTTTGATACTGCATGAAAATAAGGTATACAACATTTGAATATTTATAAATTAAGTTTGACGAAATAATCATACTCGATTGCACATAATTCTATTTATTATTGCGTACATCTAGTCAATGACAACGGTACTTACAATCCAAAATATTATAACGCAGGTATGGTAAATACAGTGTACGAAAACATAGATATCAAATAACGCTGAATAAAGAATAGATTACATATGACAGGAGCAAAAGATACAGCAGTTATCTCTCTGCACAAACTATCAATAGCGGAGAAGGGGCGCAGGAAAAAAAAAAAATATGTGAACAACATACAACAGTCTCCCACACAAACAATAGCTACTATGGCCATCGTTTTCTTTAATGCCGTTCACCGCGTGAAAACGGGAATTACACTTGAGGAGATTCATGAATGACCAAACTGATAAACGTAATTGTAAGCCATATATCCGAAAAGGCATCTCCAAACATTAAACTCGCGCATAGTCATCGTAATAATTT
>NC_051421.1:17240949-17243449 GCF_015228065.2 Penaeus monodon | reverse complement strand
CACACACACACACACACACATACATACATACATACAATACATACATACATACATACACACACACACAAAATAACATACCACATACACATACACACACAACACACACACACACACGCACACGCACACGCACATACATACTCATACACATACACACACATACTCATACACACACATACATACACATACACACATACACACACATACACATACACATACACACACACACACACATACACACACACACACACACAAAGTGAGAGAGAGAGAGAGAGAGAGAGAGAGAGAGAGCGAGAGCGAGAGAAAGAGAGCGAGAGAAAGAGAACGAGAGAGAGAGAGAGAGAGAAAGAGAGCGAGAGAGAGAGAGAGAGAGAAAGAGAGCGAGAGGGGGAGAGAGGAGAGAGAGAGAGAGAGAGAGAGAGGGAGAAGAGAGAGAGAGAGAGAGAGAGAGAGAGACAGGACAGACAGACAGACAGACAGACAGACAGACAGACAGAGAGCGAGAGAGACAGAGAGAGAGCGAGAGACAGCGAGTGAGTTATCGAGTGAGTGAGTGTGCCCTTGCTCCGCGCCGATACCCCAGCTCGTGACACCTTCACCCGTTACCTGGCAAGCACATTGCATTTCCGCCGTGACGTCACGTTCACACAATCACGTCATGGGCCGACACCTGCAACTTGCTCCTTTGGTCTGCATGATCCCTGGGCCTTCCATGCACAGCAGAAGTCATTAACACATCTTGCAAGAGGTAACGATGCCGCCTATTTTCCACGACGAAATGATCGCCTGCTGACCTTTAGACTAAAAGCAATCGTGCAAGAACTCCAAACACAAATTGAGTTCCGTTGCATTCCTTTACAACGAATGATCCAAAAAAGCCAATTCGAAAAATAAACAAAACATGATCGACAAAGCAAGCGTCTCCGCGTGGCCATACAGGTAACTCTGCAAGTCATATGCGAGTCCAGATTACGGTGCTCTTGTTGTCATGACGCCATTCTCCTTAGCAACTACGGTATGAGACAGGCATGTGCAATGAGCATGACCATTGCAAACCATGATTTTTTTTTTTTTTTTTTTTTCAATCAACCAAAAACTCCAGACGAGCAAAATATACCAACATCAGTATCAAAATGCCTTCTATTTAGAAGACTACTGAACTGACCAAAGTAACTGCAGAAATGGGTTAACTCCACGCACGTCACCTCGAAATGAATGGAATTAAAAAGAGAGACATATAAACGTCGACTCATCTACCTCCCTTCCCTCAAAGTCTTTCATTCAGCATTCCAATTTCCGAACGACGAACACATGCGGAAAGTCATCATCAACTCGACTGAATGGCCTGGCCGCCATAATCCCACACGGACGCCCCCTAGCACGGGCGAAGAAGACCCTCGCCACATCAGGTCAGCGGATAATGAGCCTCTTAGGTACTCTGCGTTTTTTCCCTAATCCGTGAGCTTCCGGGAGTTACCCATAAACCACGAGAACGTCCTACACAACGGCGCAAACAAAAGCCAAGAAGCCCTTCCACAAAGCGCCAAGACAGGAGCGTGCGAGTCACCCGCGATGATAAGCGATGATAAGGTCAAGGCCTATCAACCTAGGCAAGTCACGGACACGGAGGATGAGACAGAACGAGATGGCTTTGGCGTGCGTGTTTCTTTTGTCGCTTTCCTTGCGCCCCGTGAGAACGCCTCCGTCTGTCACAATCTAATGGATCTTGGAATCCTCTTACACGAAAGACCCTCCTCCCAGCTGGTTCGTAATGCTAAAACATTTCCTTTGACACTGTCTTGCAGTGTCAAACGATACACACACGGCTGTCCTCGCGCAAGAGAAAACAGCGACATACCTGGAGTCTAAAGCCTTCTCAGCCTCATTTGAATGTCAAACGGGCCAAGTGCCGCGTCACTCGCCCCCACGCCTCTCCTCCCTCCCGCCGGGGGCTGCCACTCGCGCCGGCTTGAGGGAGGAACTCGCTCTCGATACCCATTGGCTTCACGTTTATTGCGGGAATCGCTCATTCGCAACACGAGACGGGGGAGAAGTACGGCCGCGAATGACCCGCAGTGCATGACGCCAGACTGATCGTCGATTTAAACGGTCCTCCTCCCACGCCCCATGACTCCTCTTTTCTTTTCTTCTTCTTTTACTTTCTTCTTTCTTCTTCTCTTCCCCTTTGCTTCTTCTTGCTTCTATTTTTTTCTTCGTCTTCTTGTCTTTTTCTTCTGTCTTCATTGTCCTCTTCTTCTCTTCTTATTTCTCTTCTTCTTCTCTTTCTTTTCTTCTTCCTTCTTCCTCTCTTCTCCTCCTTCTTCCTTCTCCTACTCCTCCTCCTCCTCCTCCTCCTCCTCCTCCTCCTCCTCCTCCTCCTCCTCCTCCTCCTCCTTCTCTTCTTCCCTCCATCTCCTTCGCCCACCTTTCCGATATCTCGTCGTGTCGAAACTCCTCAAGGACCTCCTAGGCAACGAGCCCTCAAGACGGTGTCCCCCACCAT
>NC_051421.1:17217335-17240849 GCF_015228065.2 Penaeus monodon | reverse complement strand
AGAATAATAAATATATATTATATATATATATATATATATATATATATATATATATATATATTCAAATAAATAGATTGTTAAATTAATAAACAAATAAATAATACCTAGACAAAAAAAGCAAGTAAAGAGAAATCAAATAAAATAAAGATACGATAAAGTATAACAAAATGAAATAAAATAATAGAAAAATAGAGATGAAAAAATCGCATCTTAAAAGCACCGAGAAAGGAGACAATGGCGGGTGGCATCCGGCGAGGAGAGACGCTGCCTCGCCCACGCCCACTATTTTGCCAAGCGCGTGCAACAAAAACGAAACGGGGGGGGGGGGTACGAGGCAGAATGAGTTTCACTGAAAGATGAGGAGGAGAAGGGGAGGAGGAACCCACCCGCCATTCGTGACTGAAACTTGTCAGTGTAAAATGTGTCTGAAATGTATCAGTGTAATTCATGAAACATATCCGCGTAAATTACGGATATGTGTAATATATCAGCATAAATTTTGAAATATATCAGTGTCAATTGTGTAACATAGCGTAAATTCTGAAACAAAACTGTAAATCATGAAACATATCAGTGTAAAATATATAACGTATCAGCATAACTTATGAAACATATCAGTGAAATTCATGAAACATATCAGTGTAAATTATGAAACGTAAGTATATAGTTTACAAAGTATATATAAAATGTATTAATGTAAAGTAATATCAGTTTAAATCTTACAAATGCTAAGTATACATCCCTCAGATCGATGCAATACTTGAGGGGAATCTGCAACAGTGCCAGGAAAATTTATGTGCCGTGAAGAACACAAAAGCCGGAATATTATGGCACTGCGTGGGAAAGGAGGGAGGGAGGAAGGGAGCGGGGGGAAGAGGAACGGAGGGGGGAAGGGTGGATGGGAGGCTGAGAGGGAAGAGGGAAGGAGGGAGGGGGTAGAAAAAAGAAGGGAGGGGAGGAGGGAGAGATGGAGGGGGAGGGAGGGGGAGAAAGTGAGAGAGGGAGGGGGAGGGAGAGACGGAGGGAGAAAGTGAGAGAGAAAGGGGATAGGAGGGAGGGAGGGAGGGAGGGAGGGAGAGAGAGTGATAGAGAGAGAGAGGGAGAGAGAAGAAAGGGAGGATAGCGTGTCAATTCACCCAACAAATAAGTAACACAACTTTATAAGTATCGGAAGTATCATAACATAATCTTAAAAATAACATAATAGATTTTTGAAAAATACTCCCACACTGCAGACTGCCAATAAACCACGAATTTTAACCGCACTCTTTACACAACACTCTACAATCCAGCCACATCTCATCTACATACACATAATAGCAGCTTATATTCTAATTGCCCCGGAGGACTGTGGGACCAGATAGATGTCAGGAAGGAAGTAATTTAATTGTCAAATGAGGGTCTCGGCGACAAGCACGGCATATCTAAATGGATTCACAATCAACTAAATATCAACCACCGCGAATACAATCACATAATACTGGCGGGGGACATAAATTGAGGTAAAATAAGAGGGACAGTTTTCCTTTTTTTCATTTCCATTTTCGTTGTTGTTCGTTGTTTGTTTTCTGGATTCGTTTTTTTCCATCGCCGTTTGTTTTTCTTTGTTTGACTGTTTATTTTCTTTTTTATTTTCAAATCCATTTTTATGTTTATTTGTTTTCTTGATTCGATTTTCTTTAAATTTCGATTAGCATTTGCTGTTGTTTTGATTTCTTGTCTCACTCAAAAGATTTAACACAGATTACGTCACTCTCTTTTTGCTTAATTATGATATTTTACATCTTTCCGCAAAGCCATGTTCACAAAATACATTTTGAGGTTACGCCAGTCTGACGTCCTTGAGATAAACGGACAAATACAAAAGAGGAAAACGAACGAGTAAAAAACAGAATCAAGCGAAACGGACGAGTGAGAAGCGTGACGGCAATCTGGAAAGCAAGAACTATTCTCAAGAAGAGAAACATTTCTCGTTATTTACTTTATTTATCAATCTATCTATCTACTCGTCTACTAACTTATGTATCTGTTAATTTTACGAGGTCTTATGGTAAGAAGGGAAGAGAAGAGGAAGAAATGCCTACTACAGGGAAAAGACGGAGAGTGAAAGAGGGGATGAGGGAACGGGGGGGAAGCGAGAGACAGAAAGAGGAAAACGGGAAAGAGGGAAAGGGGAAAAAGGAAAGAGGGAAAAGGGGGAAGAGGGAAATGAAAAAATACACGATAGAAAGAGAGAAAGTAGGGAAAGAAAGGGAAAGCAAAAACCGCCAGGCCGCGTCACGTCCGTCACAACCTGGTCTCTCCAAGGGCGTGATCGTCGCCCCAGCAAGGCTTCCCCACGAAGGCTAATGAGGTCTTCTTCGCTCATTACCTGCTGTGAATTGCCTTTTAAAGGCCCCGCGGCCCTCATAACGGGAGCACCTCTCTCGGGTATGGAGGAAATAAATACGGTACAGAATCCGTATCTGGGAGGGAGCGCGTGCGTGGGTCAGAGTGGGTGCTGGTGTGGGGATTCGATTTCCATACGGCGCGTTCGTGTGCCATACGTTACAGGTGATGTATTTGCAATAGCAATCTGTAAAATTTGTATGAGCGAAGGAAAGGGGGAGGAGCACAGCATCGCCAACGTTACCTCGTCCGTTGCGTGTGAAGACTGCGCGTGTCGCCTCGAGGGTGATCCCAGACGGCCTCTCTCCTCCTCGCTTCCTGTCACGGAGGAGGAGGAGGCACCGGATCCCCATTCCCGAAGGACGCTTCTACCAACCACGCACACGGTCCCGACGCCTGCAATCTTCGGCCGGAGAGAAGCCACGCTGTCCCTTCTCCTCTCGAGGAGGTTTCGCGAGAGGAAACATCGGTGCGTTCATCACTCCTGCTGCCCTTCTGCTTCGTTTCTGCTTGCGGCACTTCTTTCTGCTTTCCGCTCTCGTGCATTTGGTTTGCTTCTCTCACCGGATTGTTGTTTCCCACGGGACTTTTGCCGCCAGTCCGCGTAACACAGTCCGCATTCACGCTCAAGGCCTCCTCCGTGCGCCGATCACACGTGGCGCTCGATGTTCCAGTCCGCGAGTTCCAAAATTCGATGACGTCCCGGACTCTCGATAACGAGCCGGATGTAGCGCGTTTGTTTTCCGGGGCAGTTCCCTGTGGTTTAGCGTCTCCGTCGGGACTCGTAGAATCGCCGTCTTTGGCCGAACGCCGTGCAGCGCTGGAATGTCCATCCGCGGAGCGCTTACACGGCGTACTCCTGAAGGGCACAGAAGCGTGCTTGAGAAGACTTCTAAGCGATGGGTCGTCTCGCTTGTGGTCGTTGTAGACAGGCGCCTGCTTCGGCGAATGTATGCTAAAAGTACCCGCTTGCGATGTCAGAGGGGAAGGCTTAGCCGTTAAACTGTCCTGTACATATTCGCAGCCTTTGGCCGCATGACTCCCGGAGGACATCGCCGCCCGCAGGTTATTCATCCTGAGACTCTCTGGGAAGGACAGCTGGCGTAGGACCGTCAGAGACCGTTCACCGTCAAGCCGAGGGTGCCCATAACTCATCCTTTCACCTGAAGCATGTCCCCTCTCGCCGCAATTCCCTTCAACCTTATGTTTACTAACCACGGGGCTGGAATTAACATCACATAAATTATTTCTTACGCAACTTCCTCCAGAATTCATTGAACTCACAGCAGAAAAATTTAATGCTTCGATCGCCATGTGGGGTTTACGAGGAGTTATGTTAGAGGAAAAACATTTCGAAACCCTCAAATGATCCTCAGAAGTGTCTTCAAGACCGAGTGCAATTAGGTCTTTTTCTGAAACATTCCTCTGCGAATCATTTGAAGACAAACGAGGCAGAGGCTGAGGAAGAGGACCTTCTGACTGACGTGGTTCTTTGTAGTTCCCTGGCATGCCAGTGGTCCGGTGGGTGATGCTAGCAAAGGCATCTTCGTTTTCTTTCCTTCCTCTTTGTGTAGCATTTTAGAGGCGTTAGGATTCCACACAGGAATTTTCGACTTTGCTCTCTGCTTTCCATCCCGGACATCTGCTTTACCTTTACCAATATCCGTATCTTTGACTAACTCATGACCTTGATTTGACTTCGGTATCAGTACTTCTGAAGTCTGCAGCTCGCTCGGCAGATCCGCTACCTCGCTGACCTGTGGCATTTGTGACCTCAGAGAGAGGCCAAGATGCGTTGTTAGTGATAAGAAGTTAATGGCTTCAACAGGCGACGATGGGAGGCTACCGGCCTCAGAACAACTCGGAGGCAGACTCTGAGGGACTGGTGATCCCGGCGAAGCGTGAAGTGGCACGGCGTTCAGGAGAGGTGCGCCCGGCAGCATTGGTGATTGCCGAGGGCTACAAAATAAAACTGGACTAGTAAACAGCTGTGGTGAATCAACAATTAGTTCTGGAGACTGAGGAAGGCTAAAAACCATTTCTGTTGGGCTAGGATTTAGTTCTGGTGATTCTGGAAGACTTGCAAGCAGCTCTAGTGACTCCTGTGGGCTAGCAAGTAGCTCTAAAGAATCTGGAGGACTAATCACTAGCTCTAGTGACTGGGG
Source organism: Penaeus monodon (assembly GCF_015228065.2). Classification (NCBI taxonomy): domain Eukaryota; kingdom Metazoa; phylum Arthropoda; class Malacostraca; order Decapoda; family Penaeidae; genus Penaeus; species Penaeus monodon. The sequence goes on along the minus strand of NC_051421.1, from coordinate 17,236,296 downwards.
AGGCAGAGATTCTGGAGGACTAGTCAGTAGCTCCAATGACTCTGGTGGGCTAGCAAGTAGTACAAATCCTTCTGGAGGACTATGAATTACCTCTGGCGATTGTGGAAGTGACCCCGGAGGACTAACAAGCAGCTCCAGTGACTCTGGGGGACTATTAACTAGCTCTATGGACTGGGGATGGGGTACTTCTGGAGACCAAGCAGGTAGCTCTAGTGACTTTGGGGGGCTAGCATGTAGCTGCAATGACTTCACAGGACCATTGTCAAGCTCTGGCTGTAGTGGCTGTAGAGGGCTACTATAAACAAGCTCTAGTGACCGTGGATGGCGTAATTCTGGAGGGCTAATAAGTGGCTTTTGTGATTCTGAAGAAATATACGTTTGCTGTGGTACATGTGGATGCCTTGCAAATGTCTCTGAAGACTTCCAAGAACTGGTAAGCATCTCCAAAGAGCGTGGAGGGGAAGGCACTGGCCCAGAACTCGTGATTGACTCTAATGACTGTGGGGGGCTAACAGGCGGCAGCAGTGACTGTGGAGGTAGCACTAAAGAATCTGGTGGACTTGCAGAACATAATGTGATGTTGTCTGATACCGTTTGTGGCATACTCCTTGAAGACTCTGGGTTATCAGGTAGTAATAATGATGCTGGCAAATTATCAGCCAGTTCTGACGATATTTTACTATCATTCAAAAACATCGATGGCACTGTAGGTGACCCTGGAGAAGTAGCAGCAGCTTTAGTGCCACTGGGGGACACACTTCGATCTAGGCTATCGTATAGGCTCTGTGTGTCTGAGAGTGAAGGGAGGAGGAGGACAACCGATTCTCCCAGAATGTGCAGTCCGCCGGGGATAAGATGGGGCGGAAGACGGGACTCCGGCACAAATATCGTCGCGGGTGTGATGGTGATGCCTCCTGCCGCTGTGCCCATAGACTCATCCTCTTTGACATCACATACCTCCCACTCTTCATCCTGCTTTTCTTCGCATCTCGCAGGACTCGCAACCTCGGTGGATTGCTTTGGAAACCGGCACTGGGATACAGGGTGTCCGTTCGTCCTTCCGCGCCCGCCGTCCCTGGGCACCTGAGCATCCCAGACGTCTGACTCGGCCTCGCAGTCCAGTGCCTCTATGCTCGACTTGCGTGAGAGCCTGGTCAAGACGCTGTCGCAGTCGTCGCACGTATGGAAGCCTTCGTCCGTGTCGTGATCGTCCATACACCGAACGATCTTTCCTTCCATGACCTCCAGGGACCCGCCACTCTCATCTGTGTCGGACGCTTCTGAGGGCTGTGACTGCAGTGTGCCTTCTTTCTCGTAGCCCCACGTCTCGGGCCGCGCCATGCAATGCCCATCTTCAACGAAATCACTCTCAGAGATGTCCTTCTGCCCTGTGTTTGCTGCATTTGCTGTCGCCCCTTGTTCCCCACATCGCCTCCTGCTAGCTGTACCCTGACCAACCACAACCATATGTTTATCTTGCTGCATCACTGCCAAAGGAATCTTTTCAACTGTCTTGAAATCATCAGCTACTGCTCTCGTGCTCAGTTTCCTTGCTGTAATGTTAATATCTTCTCTCTGATAATTGGGAATTATGGCTTCAGGATCAGATGTTAAGTGTTCCTGGAGGCGTGACGAGCAAGATACCCCGTCGTCTTTATCATTCCTGAAGCGCATCTGTGTTCCATGTGGATTCCTTGAACTAAAGTGCGTTTCTATTAAATGGCTGTCACTTAGTAATTTGGGGTTCTTGGTGTGAATAAGGTCACCTTCATTATCGCTGTCACATGAACCAGAGTATGGAAGTGTCATGTCTTTACGATCATCAACGTGAGTGCACTCTGATGACTTCAGGGGAACAGCTTCTTGATGACAGTCGTCTTTGGGCAGAGGACTCTCAGTCAGATAATCTGCATCACTCATTTCTGACTGATCATTTCCGGTATTCCATACAATGTCATCAGCTCTCATCTTCTTGTATTTCTGTGACAATCCAGAAAAATTGCCAGTGTCTTTGTGTCGATTCTTGTTGTGTTTCTGATCGAGTCTGACGGATTTGTGTTTCCCTTCGTTGTGTTGAGGGGAGTCGCAGGACAGTTGGTGCTGGAATCGCACCCTCGAGTGGTCCTGAAATGTGGCCCAAGGTCGCTCCTGCACTCTTGGCCAGGTGCAGATAGGGTGCCGTGGCCAAGCCTCCTCCTGGAAGCGAGGCCATGTCTGCGTGTGCGTCCTGGGCTGGCTGAACCTGTGGGGGGCGTGTTGGACTCTGGCTGTCCGGCTGCGGCGGGCGGTCGACTGAGAGGGGCTCCACATCTCAGCCTCTACCTGACGCTCCTCCCCGGGCCACGACAAGGCACGCGGCTGCGGCCGGCTGCCCACAGAGATTGCCTTGCCTCCAAGCACCAGGACCTTCCCCTTGCCCTCGGTCCTCGGGGGCCTTTCGTCGAAGCGCTCGCCACCCAGTCTTGGCATGGAAGCGGCCCGGGGGCGGCGACTGGCCACACATGCAGAGCACGTCCCTTGCTGGCGCCACAGCTGGTGGCGATGCGCTCGCAAACGGGCCTCCACGACGTGATAGGGTATGCGCGGCGTCGCGTCCGTTCGAAGGGGGAGCCAGGAAGCGGGTGGTGGCGGTCGGCGCCAACCCCCGCCTGCGGCGTCAACCCGCAACGAGTGGCTTTTCACCTTTCCGTTCGGCAGCTGCACGTGCGGCAGGACAGGCGGCCTCAGCGTGCGGCCGCCGAACTTTCTCGGGGCCGTGTTGTCCTGGGACCGCTGCTGATACAGCTTGCTTCGACGTCTCTTCGGCGAACGCTGGAGCTCATGGTGCTTCTCCAGCAGTAACTGTTGCCGGGCTCGGGTACGGTACCTCTCCTGCGGGGTCGTCTGGTGCCTACGGCCGTCGCCCCCGCCGCCGTGTCCCGCCGCCGGAGTCGAGCCTACACCTCGCCGTTTTTTCACCCGGCCCAGGCGGAGTTTGAACGACCAGCCTAGCATGGGGACTGTCGAATACTTTTAGCTTCTATTCCACCATACTATGGAAATATACACAGCTGCGTTAACAGTGCACCATGAAAAACAACACTCATTTCACATTTGAAGTTGACCGTCACAAAGCCAGTGTACTATGGCAGAATTCCAGTCATTCCTTACTGCCTCAGTAATAGCATTATATTCACAAAAATCATGTAACGCGACCGTATAACACCGCCACTCGCATTGGCAAAGAGCTCGCGGCGCCCACACGTACGACGCACAAACACCCGCTCACACTCCAGTGTCCCCCGGCAAAGGAGGAGGCCGTCGAAAGAAGGAGAAGGAGGCGGAGGAGGAGGCAGCGACCGCGTCGGGGCTGCTGCGACTACTGACAACAATAACATGGAGGGCGGAAGGAGCGTCCGCGGAGAGGCACTCACGGCGGAGGATCGCGACAGCTGGTGGACCGCACTTGTTCCGGTCTTCCCACACCCAGCAGAAGGACCCCCCCCCATGGACCTCCCTCCTCCTCCCCCTCTCGGATTCCAGAGTCATCACGAGCTCATCACCACGGGGAATCACTTCCTCCCCGATCATCGTCATTAGCTTAACACCCGTGCAGACGCGAAGATCATTATATTAACATCAGTAATAATGACAAGACCAGGACGACAGTACATGAGAGAGAGAGAGAGAGAAAGAGAGAGAAAGTGAGAGAAAGAGAGAAAGAAAGAAAGAGAGAAAGAAAGAAAGAAAGAAAGAAAGAAAGAAAGAAGAGAGAGAAAAAAGAGAGAAAGAAAGAGAGAGAGAAAGAAAGAAAGAAAGAAAGAAAGAAAGAAAGAAGAAAGAGAGAAAGAAAGAAAGAAAGAGAGAAAGAAAGAAAGAGAGAATCACCATGTCTGCGTACATTCGCGCGTTCATTATTGCAAGCGCGTTTGTGTTTCTGTGTCCAAAGCTCTTCTTGCACAAATGTTTCCATTCAAAATCGGCTCACCATGTAAAAATCTCTTTCCCGCCTTTTCATCAATACCGCTCGCAATCTCCCCTCCGATTCTCCCACCCCATTCGTCACACGCTATAACACAGACGTAACACCAACGTAATACCGCCATCAGCGCGGCGTAAACTGGTTTACGGCAGGCCACGGAGGCGAGTGCACATCGCTCAACAAAAAAAGAAGAAAAAAAAAGAAGCGTGGGACGTTTTAACATACTGTAGGCGATAACTGTACCTCGTCGTAGATCTGTAGTTCAGTGTAACATGCCGATGAGAACTACCTACACACACTTCAAACGGTACACACGTCGGCATGAACTGTTAATTGTGGCGAGGCTCTTCAAATGGCTCTCCCAAATATTCAATCCAGGATTTCGAACTCAAGAAGTTTTCCCTTTTCTTCTTTTCTTCTTCTCCTTCTTCTCCTCTTTCTTTTCCCCCTCCTTATCATCATCATCATCATCATCATCATCATCATCATCATCATCATCATCATCATCATCATCATCATCATCATCATCATCCCCATCATCTTCCTCTTCCCCATCATCTTCTTCCTCTTCCCCATCCTCTTTTTCCTCTTCCCCATCCTCTTTTTCCTCTTCCCCATCCTCTTTTTCCTCTTCCTTTTCCTTTTCTTTCACCTCCTCCTTCCTCTTCTTTTCTCTCGTTTTTACTTTATAGTGCAGACCGGTTGCCTGACTGGTGCTGACCTTGGGTTCTGGTCAGTAGATTAACGTGGCCGGCCTCGGCTGACCCCAAGTTGATTCACGCCCCCGATTCTACTAGACACCACGCCATTGTCCGGGCGCCCCTCGTTATCTGCCGTACAAATATACACAAACAAACACGAGAGATACGAGGCGGCGATGGAGGTTTCGCCCCCTCCCCCCTCTCTCTCTCTCTCTCTCTCTCTCTCTCTCTCTCTCTCTCTCTCTCTCTCTCTCTCTCTCTCTCTCTCTCTCTCTCTCTCTCTCTCTCTCGCTCTCCTTTACTCTATTTTCCTCTTCCTTTCCTTTATTTTCGTTGTACTTTAAACTTTCTTAAGCTTTCTTTTTTTCATCTTTTCCCTTTTTATCTTTCCCATGACACCTTCCCTCTATTGTGCTTTCCTTTTCGCCCCTTTTCTCTGCCTTTCCCAACCCCTTTTTCCCTCCTCCCTTTACCCTTACCACACCAAGCACCACTTAAAATTTCAACCTCGGCGAAATAATCTCTTCAATTAACAAGTGGCCAAACACCGTTACCCTTACCACTCCTACCCCTACCTCACCCCTGCCCCCACCTCACCCCACTCTCCCGGATACCCATCCATATCCATGCTGTGATCGATGCCCCTCTTCCGAAGCAGTGAAGCGGTGCCCGAAAATCTCCCCACGACACGAAAAATGACAACGGAAGCGGGAGCGCGGCAAGGTAAAAGCGGTCGCCATAGTTTATGAGGGCAATCAGCTCGATCGCCGACGCGTGGTGAGGAAGCATTGGGGATGGGGGGGGGGGGGGGTAATAGAGGTGGGGTGAGTGATGGAGGAGGGGGGAGTGAGGGGGATCAGAAGGAAACGGCAAAGGAGGGAGAAGGGGTTAGGGTAGGTAATAAAAAGAGGAAGAAGGGAATGGAGAGAGAGAGAGAGAGAGAGAGAGAGAGAGAGAGAGAGAGAGAGGAGAGAGAGAGAGAGAGAGAGAGAGAGAGAGAGAGAGAGAGAGAGAGAGTGAAGGAGGAAAGAAGGCATGTAAAACGAGGGAGAGACGGAAAATTAGGAGGAGCAAGGAACAGCAGAGAGAGCAGAGGGCTGAGGGAAAGGGGCGGAATGCTCTTCCATGCCCCCCCCCCCCATGATCCGTTATTCTCCTACACCGCAAACTCCATTCTTTACTGTGCTTTACCATCGCGTCCAGATGCGACGGTGGCGTTTCGGTGGAATTTGGTTACGAGAGTGCATTGCTTTTTGCGTGTGAATGTGCGTGAATATGTGTGTATGTGTGTATGTGTATGTGTGTGTGTGTGTGTGTGTGTGTGTGTGTGTGTGTGTGTGTGTGTGTGTGTGTGTGTGTGTGTGTGTGTGTGTGTGTGTGTGTGTGTGTGTATGTGTGTGTGTTTGTATGTATGTAGTATGTACATATATGTATGTATATAAGTATGCATGAATGTGAATGTATGTAAACATGTGTATGTGTATTTATATATGCGTACTTGTATAGTCATAGTATATGCAAATACCTGTATATATATATATATATATATATATATATATATATATATATATATATATATATATATATATATATACACACATGCGTATGTACATCTGTGTTTTTGTCTTATTTGTCTGTTTGTTTGTTTTATTGTTTATTTGTATGTATGTGTCTCTGTGTGCGCGCGCGCTTGTATGAAAATAATATAAATAATAACAACACTAAGAAGAAATGTTAGTTATAATAAGTATGACAATAGTAGCGACAGTAGTTATAACAACCACCATGAATATCAGAAATACTACCATAATCATCATCATAACCACATCGAAGGACGAGGGGCAAAGGAAGAAGAAATAAGAAAAGAAGAAGAAGAAGAAGAAGAAGAAGAAGAAGAAAAATTCCTACTAATACTAAGAAGGAAAAGAACAAAAATAAGCATAAGCAAAGAAGGAGAGAAAATGCAACAGCCGCTAAGATAAACACAAGGCAGCCCGGACGACTCTCGGCCTTTCATCAGCACATGCTAATATCGGGTTCCCTCAGGACTGCTTCGCTGCGCCCTCTACAATGCAGAGGGACGGAGGAGGATAATGCGTGAATGATGCATGCATTGTGGGATGGGAGAGGGGAGAGGGAGGGAGGGAGGGAGGGAGGGGGGAGGGAGGGAGAGGGAGGGAGGGGGCGGGAGGAGAGGGGAGGGGAGAGAGGGAGAGGGAGGGAGACGGGAGGGAGGGAGAGAGAGAGGAGAGGGAGAGAGAGAGGAGAGAGGAGAGAGAGAGAGAGACAGAGAGAGAGAGCAGAGAGAGAGGAGAGGAGAGGAGAGGAGGAAAGAGGAGGAGGAGAGAGAAAGAGGAAGAGAGAGAGAGAGAGAGAGAGAGAGGAGAGAGAGAGAGAGAGTGGAGAAAGGGAGAGGTAGAGGAGGAGGTAGAGGGAGGGATGGGAAGAAGAGGAGGAAAGGAGAGGTAGACGAGGGATGGAAAGAGAGGAAGAGAGGAACGGGAAGGATCGAAGAGAAGAGATAAGATAAAATAAGAGAAGAGAGGAGAGGGCAGAACAGAACAGAAGAAAAGAGAAGAAAGAGAAGATCAGAGCAGAGAGGAGAGAGGAGAGAATAATTACCCTCTTAATTTCTACACAAACAAAAAGCAATAGGAGGAGGAGAGCAAGGACGGACACGGACACACTCGGACACACATGGACGGACGGACGGATGGACGGACACACACACACACACACACACACACACACACACACACACACACACACACACACACACACACACACACACACACACACACACACACACACACACACACACACACTCACACACACACACACCACTCCCCTCCACTTCTCCTTCTCTCATCCCGCCACTCACCCACTCCCTTTCCCCCTTCACCCCCTCCCCCTCCCTCCCCCAAGCATGCAGTACTGCGCCCCAACCATCTCCGCTGAACAGACGCAAACAGTGAACGTCAGTGATAACCATCAGTCGCTCAACACTCGACTACCAGACGCCTCATGACACCCCTGGAGGTCACGCTTCCCGCTGCTCGCTTGAGTCGCTTCCCTTCCCGCCGCCGCCAACTCGCAAAAAATTAGCAAAAGAGAGAGAGAGAGAGAGAGAGAGAGAGAGAGAGAGAGAGAGAGAGAGAGAGAGAGAGAGAGAGAGAGAGAGAGAGAGAGAAGAGAGGGAGAACTTGAATAGATGGCGGGACAGAAGCAAATTTTGCAACAGGATTTACAGCCCAATTCACAAAACGAAATATATACAAACAAACAAAACAATAACAATATAATAAACAAAAACGAAGGGCTTAGAACTTGGACCAGCCAGCCAACGGCACTAAGAGATGCTACAGTCGATCCAACAATAAGAATAACTACATATCGGTACAAGCCAAATCACCCTAACAGCAATATCAACAACTTAGTGATCAGCGGGCAAACCAAGCCACCAAAGCTGCCACCTAAAGCTAATAGTAACAGGCTTTTATAGCATCACCAGAGAGAGAGAGAGAGAGAGAGAGAGAGAGAGAGAGAGAGAGAGAGAGAGAGAGAGAGAGAGAGAGAGAGAGAGAGAGAGAGAAGAGAGAGAGAGAGAGATGAGAGAGAGAGAGAGAGAGACGAAAGAGAGAGAGAGAGAGAAACGAGAGAGAGAGAGAGGGAGAGAGAGAGAGAGAGAGAGGGAGAGAGAGAGAGAGAGAGAGGGAGAGAGAGAGAGAGAGAGAGGAGAGAGAGAGAGGGAGAAGAGAGGAGGAGAGGAGAGAGAGAGAGGGAGGAGGGAGAGAGAGAGAGGGGGAGGGGAGAGAGGACAGAGAGAGAGAGAGAGAAGGGAGAGAGAGAGAGAGGAGGCGAGAGAGAGAGAGAGAGAGAAGGGAAAAGAGAGAGAGAGAAGAGAGAGAGAGGAGAGAGAGAGAGAGAGGGGAAAGAGAGAGAGAGGGGGAGAGAGAGGGGAGAGAGAGAGAGTGAGGAGAGAGAGAGAGAGAGAGAGGAGAGAGAGAGAGAGAGAGGGAGGAGAGAGGAGAGAGAGAAGAGAGGAGAGGAGAGGAGAAGAGAGAGGAGAAGAGAGGGGAGGAGAGAGAAGAGAAGAGAAGAGAAGAGAAGAGAAGAGAAGAGAAGGAGAGGAGGGAAGAGAGAGAGGAGAGGAGAGGAGAAGAAGAGGGAGGATGAGAGAAGAGAGAGAGAGAGAAGGGAGGGAGGAGGAGGGAGGAGGAGAGGGAGGGAGGGGAGGGAGGGGAGGGGAGGGGAGGGGAGGGAGGGGAGAGGAGAGGAGAGAGGAGAGGAGAGGAGAGAGGGAGAGGGAGAAAGAGAGAGAGAGAGAGAGAGAGAGAGAGAGAGAGAGAGAGAGAGAGAGAGAGAGAGAGAGAGACGGGGGGTACCTGAGCCGGTACCAGAGCCAATAGCAACAGCAGCATCGCCAGAGTGCCGCCCTTACAGCTCCTCGACAGAAGTATATCTACGCCCTCATTTACTACGCCCATGGTCGCCCACACACCCCAATAACCTTCCGCCATCACCAGCTTCCGCCTAAAACAGTGAGATTAAAATTAGCCAATGGAAATCACTAGAATCCGAATTCCCTTTCACGCAATGAATTAATCTTATTCGTTTCACCTAAATTATAAAACAAACGACGAGCCAATATCACTAAGGGACTCATCATCACAGCGCATTTCGTAGTTCGGGTACAGGGTACAGAGCCACAAAAAAGCTAACTATAATAAATTAAAAAAAGGTACAAAAAACGGCAATCTTTCGATCCCTGACACGCAACATCCCAATATTATGATTTTTTCCCACAATGACATAACTGGATCTGTCGACAGCCATCACCCCGGGAGAAATCACGCACAGGACGAGGAAGATAAATATGAAAATCTTTGAACCTCAATAAACAGCCCTAATGTCATAAGAAGTATCTTTTATGTCCCACCAATTCATTCGGTAATGTGCTTAATCGATATTTCATATTCATAATCTCTCGCGCTCACTATAGGACACGCTGAGTGTTCCAGGGAAGGTCAGGGATGGGAGAGGGAGGGAGAGGGAGGGAGAGGGAGGGAGAGGGAGAGGGAGAGGGAGAGGGAGAGAGAGAGAGGGAGAGTGAGGGAGAGGGAGAGGTAAAGGGGAAGGGAGGGGGAGAGGGAGAAGGAGTCGGAGGGAAAGAGGGAGGAGGAGGCGGAGAGAGAGAGAGAGAGAGAGAGAGAGAGAGAGAGAGAGAGGAGACGGAGGGAGAGGGGGGACAGGGAGGGAGGGAGGGAGGGAACGAGGGAAGGAGGGAAAGAGGGATAGAGGAAGACGGAAGGAGAGTGGAGGAGAAGGAGGGAGAAAGGGGGAAAGGAAGAGGAAAAGAGAAAAGGGAGAGGGAGAGTCGGACGACGGGCGAGAAATCTAATACTAATGAAGGAATAAGAGAGAAGGTAAACAGACTGAAAAAGATATAAACAAACAAGCAAAAACTGCAAAAAGGGACAAAAATCAGAAGAGTAAAACATATCACAGCAATCAACAACAAACAAAACTCTTCACCTGCAAATCACGTAATGCTGTTTTACTCGACCACTACCCAACCCCCACTCACCCCACTCTCCGTACCCCCTGCCCTCACCCCACCTAATGCTTCCTCCCCCCTCCTATCCCTCCCACTCACACACACTCAAAACAAAGCAAAATAGACGGCCTGTCTCTCGCACTCTCCTTCGGGCGACTCCTACCGTCTCGCTCACCTGACAAACAAGAACCGAGGCCAGGCTGACTCAACTGCAGAAAACCAATACGGAGAAAGCAACACCACAAGAGGTCACGATAAAGGAGAAAGAGAGAGAAGCAGAAAAGAGAGTACTGAACACATGTTTTGTTGAAGCCATATCGGACATGACGGATGGAGCCAGATTGACGCATGTTGATACCGAAGCCAAATTGCACCCAACTGATACTGAAACCAAATTGATACGTGTGATGTTGAAGTCAAATTGGACATATGTGATGCTGAAACTAAACTGGACATGTTTGATGTTGAAACTAAACTGGACACGAATGAGACGTAGGACTTTGAAGCCAAATTGACATATGTGATGTTAAACCAAATTGAACACGTGTGATGTACACAAAAAAACTATTCACGAGTGATGTTGAAGCCTAATCGAGTCCCAGTAATTAAAGCCACCGAAGAGACAACGTGGTACATTCTGAACAACGACAGCGACATAACGTGTACCCCGTCTGTTCGATACTGCCTAGAGTGCGTGACCAAACCTAATGCGATGGCCCTTGTCTATAATGATACAAAGGTACAAAATATTTTTGGAATTCGTCGAAAAAAAGGAGAGAGAGCAAAAAGGAGTGAAGCGTGAATTAGTGAGGGGATGGGAAAGGGAAAGGAAAGGCTGTCGGCTGGACGGAGAGAGACGAGGAATAAGGAAGAGGAGGAGAGGCGAACGTGAAGACGAAAACGTGCTAGAAACACAAACACACGCACGCGCGCACGCACGCGCACACGCACACGCACACGCATACACGCACGCACGCACACACACACACACACACACACACACACACACACACACACACACACACACACACACACACACACAACACACACACACACACACACACACACACACACACACACACACACACACACACACACACACACACACACACACACACACACACACACACACACACACACACGGGACGGGCTCCGAGGTGGAACCACAACTGTAGTTCCTTCTGTATTTCACTTTAACCGGATGATGACGCTGATCAAGCAGCTGCAACACGATAATATGGGACAAGTTGAGCGTATCTTCGCGTGCAACGGTTCCCCCTCGGCGTCGCGCGAACTACTGCTTCCTACGTCTTATTCTGATGGGGGAAAACCTTCCTTATTTATGTGTCCTTTGCATGGAGTTTCACTTTTCCCCTTCGCTTGATACTGCTATATTTAATTTATTTGCCCCTGTGCTTGTTGGAGTTTCCTCTTTTTCCTTATTCGTTTAAAATTGCAATCTCTCATTTATCCGTATCTTTGAGTTTTATCGTTTCTGCCCTTCATCTGGCAATGTAATCTGTCACTGACCTTTTCCTATGCATACAAGATGCTTTATCATCGATTTCCTTCATGACATACACAAGATATTTATATACATTTATATATATATATAATATATATATATATATATATATATATATATATATATACACACATATATATATATATATATATATATATATATATATATATATATATATATATATATATTTATATATAAATATATTTATATATATAAATATATATATTTTTTCTATCTGATGAACGATATCGTAAAGTCATCTACGTCCCCGAAGGATGAGACTCATTACGACGAGCGAGAGATGCACCAAAGGATGGGAGGATGCGGGTGTTCCCTGTCCTTACAGGATACTGCCGCGCGGAAGCGTTCCAATATCCCTTTCCTATCGTTTATTCACACCTATTTTTCACTCTCTTCTTTTCTTTTTATCGGGCTGTTCATTCTCGACATTTTTATTTCTTCTGTGATATAACCCGTTATTCCTTAAACATCCTCTTCTTAATCTTTCGCTCAATTTCTTATCCTTTATCAGAATATGCTGATCAACTTGCCGTTCTAACCCGTTCGGCCTTCAATCATCTCGTCCTACCACTTATTCTTAAATATTTTTTTCTCACTTTCTACAACTCTCAATTCTCTTCCTTTATCATATACTCTCATCTACTCTCCGTCGTACCAGAGACCCGTTACGTCCTTTTCCCTTAAAAATAGGCTAATTCTAACCCTTGCAGCACCTAGTTCCGCTTGAGGCCACCGACGAAGAATTGACTCAGGTGCGTCACGAAACCATTCCCGCGAATCCAAGGCACACCGTAAACCACTACCACCTCTAAACGAGTGAAAAGATCGAAATTAAATCCATCTGACCTCCTCCTCTTCCCCCTTGCCTTTCATTTTCTCTTTCTTTTTCCCCTTTCCTTCCCGTTTACTTTTTCCCCAGCCTTTCCTTTTTTCCCACCCCCTTTCCTTCCCCCTCCCATTTCCCCTTTCCCTTTCCTTTCCCTTATCTTCTCCTTTCCATTTTCCTTTTCCTTTCCCTTCCTCTTTCCTTCCGTTTCCTTCCTCTTCTCCTTCACTATCATTTTCCCTTTCCTTACCCCGGTTCTCTCTCCCTTCTCCCTCCCCACTTTCTCTTTTACTTCCCCTTTCCAATACCCTTTCCCTTTCCCATTCCCTCTCTGACAAACCAAACTGTACATTCGCCTATCAATGCTACTCCTCCCATAACAACCCCTTTAATCCTCTTCATCAAACAACCACACTCACTCACGCCACCAACCACAACACAACCTCGCCATAACACCAAACATAACGGCAACGCCGCCCACAACGTGACATGGGTCTAAGAACGATCAGCCGGCACGCCACACGGGTGAAGGGGCGATTCTGTTGCGTCAATAATATCTGGGATCAGCTGACGCTGGCGCCCATTGCAAGGCTGTGCTCCTCTGAAACGATGGCGCTCACTGTGCACAAAACCGGGCTGCAGTATGCACTTGGTCTCCTCCATAGGGCGGCCGCGCGAGACAGCAGAAGGTTCAGCTTCTGTTCGGATCATGTTTGATGAACATAATCAAAAAACGTTTTGAGAGGTAAAGAAAAAAAGGCATGTGGGGGAAGAAGAAGAAAAAGAAGAAGAAGAAGAAGAAGAAGAAGAAGAAGAAGAAGAAGAAGAAGAAGAAGAAGAAGAAGAAGGGGGGAGAGACAGAGAGAGAGAGAGAGAGGAGGGGAGAGAGAGGAGAGAGAAGAAAGAAGAAGAGAGAGAAGAGAGAGGAGAGAGAGAGGGGAGAGAGGGAGGGAAGAGAAGGGAGAGAGAGAGAGAGAGGGAGAGAGAGAGAGTAGAGAAGAAGAGAGGGAGAGGGAGGAGGAGAGAGAGGAAGGGAGGGGGAGAGAGAGAGGAAGGGAGAGAGAGAGGAGAGAGAGAGAGAGAGAGAGAGGAGGAGGGAGGGAGGGAGGGAAGGGAGGGAGGGAGGGAGGGAGGGAGAGAGAGAGAGAGAGAGAGAGAGAGAGAGAGAGAGAGGATAAAACATGAGAAATAGAAAAAAATAAAAAGCAAGCGCAAGAGCGAGAGAATAAGAAACAGACATGCACCTAAAACCTACAACGAAGCACCTGGCTCGCGTGGCCCCAACAGGCGGACAAAGGAGGGCGGGCGTGGAATACTGGGTACATGACTTAGCGTGGACAGTCATGCCAGCTCAGTCCCCAAATCGAGTCCGGCCGTGCCGTTCCCTCCTGCGACGGGGTGATTAATGCCCGCCCACAGAAGCGCAATTTACCCAATGACAGAGGAACTGCCCCAGAATGTTCATCTGATCCGGCACAGTAGCCTAACTTTGATTACTGATTGCGATGAGCGTTTCTGGCCCAGGCATGCATTCATATATAAATACTAAGGTTGTCCTAAGCAAAAACAGCCAGGTACCAACAATGTTAATGTTCATGAATGAACATTAACCCTTATATGTGTAGCTGTTTGGTCATCCCCGTTTATGTATTTATACTCTCTGCTCTCTTCTTTCCGCATGCACACTACCGTACTCTGTATCTACTATCCACATCTATCTATTACCTACATTTATCAGTATGTTTAAACCTAAAAGAGCGTACTGGCCTAGTATCTTAAAGCTCTTGCAGAAATAAGAACAAAATCTGGAAAGAACTTCGAACCGGCTACTCGAAGATTTGCTTTAATCGACACTTGTTTTCCGTGGCACAGGGGATGGGAGATGGGCGGGGGGGGGGGGGGGGTCGGAAGGAAGGGTGCGCACGACACTCGTAGTTACATGGGGAGGGGAGGGGGGATGCAGGGGAGGGTGCATGGCACTACGTGGTAAATGGGGATTGAGGAAGGGAGATGGGATGAAGAGGGTGGAAGGAAAAAAGAAAGAAAAAGAATGAGAGAGAGAGAGAGAGAGAGAGAGAGAGAGAGAGAGAGAGAGAGAGAGAGAGAGAGAGAGAGAGAGAGAGAGAGAGAGAGAGAGAGAGAGAGAGACATGCACCACCTGCATGGATCGATATCCAGTCTGGTTGGCACAGGCGCCAGCCGGGGAAGACTGGTCGAGAGTTTGGGCATGGCAGGGCTGGAGGGGGGGGGGATATCATTCCGGATTTTTATGGGGTTTGAGGGACATATATAGGCCTAACAAGAGCAGATCAGGCCATAACTTTAAAGACACAGGGGCACGGCAAAACAACAAACAAATTAATAGATAAGGGTTACGTCAAAGTAGGATATGAATTCGAATGTACAATTGGACAGAAAAGACACATAAAGGGAAGAAAACAAAACAAGGATAAACTACAAGGATCAACCATAAGGCGGTCACCCCCAACCAAGCCCATCGCTTCCCCCCCACCAACCTCCGTCCCCATCCCCCAAAACCTTCCCCCTTACCCCCTTACCCCGTCCGTCCACCACGGGTAATTAGCACCCCAGCACACCGTTTGGGGTCGCACTCCCCGCCCCGCCACCCCAGCCACTCAAACTCGTCACTCGCAGCTGTCACTCATCCCGGCGCAGTGTACCGATCTCAGCACACTAGTCGGCATGACCTGGGATTTACGACTTCCTGCTTGCCTGCTTGCTTGCTTGCTGATTGCCGTGACGCCTGCTCGCCCGATTGCATTCGTCTAAGAAACCACGGCTATGATTGACAGGTGGCGGGGGAGGGTAGGGTAGGGGAAGAGTGGGGATGAGGGGAGGGTAGAAGGGAGCGGGGGCATGTAGGAAAATGAGTGTGAGTGAACACGTATAGGTCTGTATCCGGGTATCCGGGCATGCATACATGCGTGCGTACATGTGTTGTATGACTGTGTGACATAAGTAAACGATTCTCCTTAACATCAGTTGCTTAATCAGCGAGTGAATGAGCAAGTCAGCATTCAGGACCATATGAGTGAGTGCATAGTTACACGGGTATAACCGAGCAGGAAAAAAAACAAGCGCGAGCAAGTACTTGCGTTTTTGCCCCGACAAGCCTGTGTGTATGCGTGCGTGCGTTCGTGTGAACATACGAACACAAGCATGCAATGCGTGGGACTCTCCATGTTTCCAAGTTGCATTCTCGCGTGCGTCCAGCTGCATAACTGACAGTCGGTACCAGGTCTTCCCGCGACCACAACAGAAAACATATCACAGTGATGGTTATTACAAAACATGAACTTGAGGAGAACAGTTGTTTAAAAATACACTATAACGGCGGTGATATCGTCATTTCCCTGTCTCTTCCTCTTTTATGTTAAAAAAAAAAAAAAAAACATGCAGACGTGGCTTCTGGTTTTCAGTCGCGAAGGAAAAGCTTGTAATAATTCCTCAAGATTTGTAAATAAATCCTCATGATTCTATGATAAGGCCCATGATTCTTTGATAAATCCCCATCATCCTATGATAAAGCCCATGGCTCCAAGATGAACCCCATGCTTCTTTGATCAATCTCCTTTATCCTTTGATAAATTCCCTGGATTCTATCGTGGCTCTATGCTAACCCCGATGGTTCTATGATAAACCTCATGATTCTTTGATAAATCCTCACGACTCTATAATAAACCTTTATGGTCATATGTTAGATCCCATCATTCTATAATAAATCCCAGCTTATACAAATCCCAAGATCCTACGATAAATCTC
Source organism: Penaeus monodon (assembly GCF_015228065.2). NCBI lineage: Eukaryota > Metazoa > Arthropoda > Malacostraca > Decapoda > Penaeidae > Penaeus > Penaeus monodon. The sequence continues at coordinate 17,219,922 of NC_051421.1, read as the reverse complement.
CATGACCCTATGATAAATCCTCATGATTCTATAATAAACCCTCGAGCTTCTAAGATGAGCCCCTACGATTCTACAGTAAATCCCCACGATCGATCGCTCCCGGGCCTCAAGTCTCTCCTAGGAACCCGCCACGACGCTCGAAGGAGAGCGCCCAGCCAGTCTCCATGCCAAAGGCTCTCTGATGGTGTCCACCGAAATGGCTTCCCTTTATTGGATACATCAGACCTCCGGTGCTTAAAATCGCGTTTGTATGTAATCCGGAAAGAGGAGGCGGAAGTTCCTTTACCATATTTCCCACTTGGAGTTCATTTATTAAACTTCTCACTTCAAGTCCTCTATGAAACTTCCTATCAGAAGTTCTACTTATCAAACTTCCCACTTAAAGTTCAATTATTAAACTTCCCGCCTCATATTCCTTTACTAAACTTCACACCTGACGTTCATCTATTCATCTTTCCACCTGTAGTTCTTTTCTATTAAATTTCCCATTTGGAAGTCCCTTTACTGTATTTTCTACCTGAAGTTCCACTATTCTACTTTCCTCTTGAAGTTCCTTGGCTCAACTCTCCATCTGAAACTTACTCTTCTTTCAACTGAAAGTTGCCTTCTTCTACTTTCCTCTTGAACCTCGACTGTACTTTCCGCTTTAATCGAACTATGTATCTGGCTTTAAACCAAACCTTTTTTTGTCAATTCACTTCGCTATATTTGCACGTTGTACCACCCACACCCCCCTCTTAGCATCGTTAACCATCCCAAAAAGGGCAAATGTGATGAATAGTAGTTCATAGCCCTTAAAGAAATTCATAACGATATAATCTCTATGCAATCTATAGAAGCGGAGAAATCTCGACCCCGAACTGTATAAAAGGGACGAGCACCTGACTCGGTGCCGTGGGTGGTCGCAGCGATGCCACGTGGTCGCCAGAGATGCTGCAAACAAGACAGCAACCGGCTGACAAAGACACACACACACACACACACACACATACACACACACACACACACACACACACACACACACACAAACACACACACAACACAAGCAAACAAACAAACAAACAAATACACACATACACATACATACATACATACATACATACATACATACATACACACACACACACGCACATATCACCCACACTCTCACTCTCACTCTCACTCTCACTCTCTCTCTCTCTCTCTCAAATAATGACAATGACAATAATAATAATAATAATAATAATAATAATAATAATAATAAATAATAATAAATAATAAAATATAAATAGATAATAAAAAATAAAACCAATTTCTCTTTGCTTCTCCCAGGCGTGGCCCCATGCTGATCTACAGTTGTGTACACTTGCGCCCGACACAGCTAACCACACAGCGTGTATCTCTTGCACAGGGATAATTCAGAATGATCTTGAGGGATAGCTCGGCTCAAACCAGATCTAAGCAACGGCATATGCAAATGACAATCCGGTCTGGCGATAACGCAGATTACGCCTGTCCCACCCACCATGTATCCCGTTTTCATACTTAACGAGTCTGCGTCATAAATTTGAAATTTAGCTTCATGATCCATTCGGGAAATCAATTTTGCATTCGAGGTTCATGTGTAAGACACACTTGCACACAAAAATTATAATTATAAAAAAATAATGAAATAATAATAATGCTATAATCATTATCATTAATCATCATTATAACAATGCAACTACTACTACTATAATATAGTAATATTAATAATAATAATAATAATAATAATAATAATAATAATAATAATAATGTAATTATAACAAAAAGAAGAAAAAACATGAAGGTAACGAAAATAACAAAAAGAACTTAATATTGTTATGCTTCCCGGCTGCTTTTTGTATAATACAAAAGACTGATAAAACTTCTAAACAAAAGCTCGCCCATGGATCGAACTCGAAGCCAAGGCCCCGTGCGACCGTGACATTTCCAAGATCAAAATCTCGGCAGCAGCAGCATCCCAATCCATCCATTACGGCTTCTCGCCTTCCACTGACACCGTAACTGAATAGCTCGTCCGAGACACCTTTCTCCCCACCCCTCCTCCTCCGAACACACACAAACAGGTATAAACGCACGCACGCACACACGCCCGCGCACGCGCGCGGGTGCACACACACACACACACACACACACACACACACACACACACACACACACACACACACACACACACACACACAAGGAACAGGAAAAGAATCCGAAAGACACAAATAGAAATAGAGTGAAATGAGAATGAGAAAGTGGAGAGAAAGTAAGAATGAGAAAGAGGAGAGAGAAAGAAAAAAAAAGAGAACGAGAGTCACCCGCACCGATACCTCCTCTCGTGTCGTCGCCAGGAGCAGAGGAGAAAACCGTACACGAGACAAGAAGCAGACGCGAGGAGAAATGCCAAGGGGCCAGAGAATGAGTTGGGGAGAAGCAGAACACAGAGGAGAGCGGAGGAGAGAATAATAGCTAATAGCAAAGGAAAAGTGAATAGGACACAGGCGAGCAAAGCATAGGCAATAGCAGAGAACAGAAGCAGGAAGAGAGAAGAATAGCCAATAGCAGGAGAGAGGGAAAC
>NC_051421.1:17201321-17217235 GCF_015228065.2 Penaeus monodon | reverse complement strand
AAAAAAACCCCCTTTCTTTTTTTTCCAAAAAAAAAAATTTAAATTTTTTTTCTAAAAAGGTTTTGGGTTGTAACATGAAAATTCAAAAGCCTACATGTATACACTGAGCTGATATAAAACACAAAATTTTAAAATTTAATAATCAAAAATACTTTTGAAACAATTCCCACATGGAAATATATTTTAGATAAAAAATAAATGGATGTGTTATATTTTTAAATTTTTAAACAAATGCAAAAAATAAGACAGAAAAATTATTGTATTTTTGAAACAGAAGGAAAAAAGTGAGAATTTAGGGGGTTAAAGTAGTTCTTATAAGAAAATCAGACGGCATTTGGGTTTTTGTTTGTAATGTTGTGCTTCCCTTTTTTTTTATTTTCTTTTGAATTTTTGGGTTTTAAAAGGGGTTAAAAAAATATAGAAGTGAGGATTGAATTTAAAAAAAGAAAAAAAAATTAACCCTTCATGTGACACTGAACACTTTTCAAACTTTCCTTAATTTGACAGTAAAAAAAAATTTTAAAAGTAAACTAGCTAAAAATAAAAATCACAAAGATTTGTTTTTGTTACTTTTTTCCCATTCCCGGTTTTTTTCAAGACATAAAATACATTCATAACCAAAAAATAAATGCATAACATGAAAATGCTTTTTGTGGAAATGTTAGACAAAATGAGTTGCTCCCACCTTTTGAATAAATCATAAACCAAAAATTTTTTTTAAATACAGTAATTCATGGAATAGAATAATAATAAAAAAAGAAAACCACTAATTCCACAGACTGTGCGTACTTTTTATCTAATTGTTCCGGGCCTGCCTTCTTTTTTTTAAATAACAGGTAAAAATTGATACAATATAAATTTAAAAATGAGGTATCCTTTACAGCAAATCACCCATGCTTTCATTTGAAAAACATATGCACCTACAAACCTTTGTAGAGTATTGTAACTTTGGAATAAAATAAAAGCTACTTTTATGTATTTAACTTATTGCAAATATATTTCTATATAATAACCCATTCAGGAGGTTTTTTTAATTTTTGCAACATTTGTTTGTAAGGTTTATTTTTAAAATTTTAAACAAGTTTTATTCTCATTTCTGACCTTTTCCATGACACTGGAAAAAAGAGAAGCATGGAAATTACCTTTTTTATCAATAAACTGCATTTTAAACCCCAAAACATACACAAAGACACACAGGCATGCATAACCTCACACTCAGAAAAATTAATCCCGATTTAAAAAAAAAATATATTCATTTACATATAATATATATTATATAATATTTATATATATTAATATATATATTCTATATATAATATTATATATATTAATTATATATATATTTTTATATAAAAAAAATCAAGTAAATCTTTCTATCCCTCTTTTTTGTATTTTAAAATAAAATCAAACCTAATAATTATTTGCCTTTAAATTGCATTTAAAAACTATGAAAATCCTTTTATAGTTTTTAGATATGGAAATAACCTTGTAATAAAGGCATATTCAGGCTTTGTATCCATCAATGAATACTCTTAATCATACAAGTTACAGATTGCATCAGCTACATAAGAACCCCCAAAATTAAAAAGCCAAATCTGCTAAACTCAATAAGAAGAAAGCAGTTTTTTTTATAGCATGTAATAAGAACTCATCCAAACCCTTTAGAAATCAGTATTTAAGGAGTCAGGAATCACTTTAATAATTTTCTCTTTAGGCAAAACCCCCAATACAATTTTGGCATTTTATTTTATAATATATATATATATTATATAATATATATATACATCTAATATAATATATAATATATTTTATATTAAATTTTTGTATGCCGGGGTGGTTTGTGTGTGTGTGTGTGTGTGTGTTGTGTGTGGGTTTTTGGTGTGTGTGTGTGTGTGTGGTGTTTTGGGGCGTGTGAGTTGAGTTGTGTGGTGTGTGTTGTGTGTGAGTGTGTGTGTGTGGGTTGTGTTGGGGGGGGGTTTTTTTTTTTTTTTGTGTGTGTGGTTGTGGGGGTGGGTTGTGTGGGTGGGATATATATATATATATATATATATAGATTATAATATATATTATATATATTATATATTATAATATATAAATATACATATATATATATATTATACTAATATATATATATTATATATGTATACACACACACACAACAACACACACACACCACAACACACACACAAACCCCAAACACACACACATAATATATATTTTTATATATATTATATAATATATATAATTATAATAATATATTATAATCTAATTACTATTTTAAAATATATATAAAATTTTATTATATATAAAATTTTATATATATATATTATATAATAATATATATAATATATATATATAATATATATATAATATAATATATATTTTTTTTTTTTTTTTTTTTTATATATAATATATATATATATATTATATATATATATATATATGTAATATATAATATAATTATTTAATATATAAATTTTAAAAATATATAAAATAAAATAATAAAATATATATATATTTTTTTTTTTTTTTTGGGTTTTTTTTATATATATAAAATATATATTATATAATAATATTTTTTTTTTTATATATATATTATTTATATAATAATTAAAATATGTGTGTGTGGGTTTTTGTGTGTGTGTGTGTGTGGGGTGTGTGTGGGTGTGTGTGTGTGTGTTATACATATATATATATATAAAATTAAAATTATAATATATATAATGTAATAAAATATAAAATATATTATATATATATTTATTAATTAAAATATATATATATATATAATATAACCCCCACAAACACAGACACACACAACACACACACACCACCACACACACACAACACACACCCCAACAACCCACACCCACCTCACACACACACACACACACACACCACCACACTCCACGCACCAACACACACACACCAACACACACCACACACACACACACACACACACAACACCACACACACACACGCCAGAAAAATATATATATATTATATTAAAATAAATTTTCTAAAATATATAATTATATTTATAAAATTATAATATTAAAAAACCCAAATTTATTTTCCTAAAAAAAAAAAAATATTCCTAATTTTTTTTTTTTTTTTGGGGGTTTTTTTTTTTTTTTTTTTTATAATAAAAAAAATTTTTTTTTTTTCTCTTTTTTATTTTCTTTTTGAAATTTTGGTTTGGGTTGTGGTGGGTTGTTTGGGGTTTTTGTGTGGATACTGAAAACTTTTAAAGTTCCTTAATTTGACATTGTATAAAATTAAAATTAAATATAAAATAAAATCACAAGATTTTTCTTTTACATTTTATCCACCCCCCAAAAGACAAACAAAATACACAATACCAACAAAAAAAGCAAACCCAAAACACAAATTTAACAAATGAACTCCCACCTTTCAAAAACATAAACCACACACAAACACAACCAAAATAAAAAAAAAAAAACAACACACAACCCACAGACTCCGTACATTTTATTAATTTTCTTTTTTGTTCTAATAAAACAATAAATATATAAATATAAATTTATAAATATTCCTTTAACCAAATCCCCAAAATGCTGTTCCTTTGAAAAAAATATGACCTACAAAACCTTTTCTTAAGGTTTGGTAAATCTTTAATTTAAAATAAAACTCTTTGTCTTATTATTTGCAAATTTTTATTTTCCCAGTAGGAGGAATTTTAACTTTTTGCACACATATTTTGAGGTTGATTTAAAATTTTTACAAGTTTTTTCTCATTTTTTTGGATTTTCTTTAACTGGAAAAAAAGGCAAATTTACTTTTTTTAAATATAATTTATTTCAAAACTACAAAAAAAAGGGGGCATGAAACTACATTTGAATTTTTTTTTATAAAAACTATATTCATTTACATAATAAAATATAATATATTATATATATATAATTATATATATATATATATCATTTTAATATATATATATATATATATTATATATATATAGTAAATGAAATATTTTTATAAAATCTGGATATATATTATTCTGAGTGTGAGGTTATGCATGCCTGTGTGTCTTTGTTTTATGTGTGTGGTTAAATGCATTTTATTGATAAAAAAGAGAATTCCATGCTCTCTTTTTTTCCAGTGTCATGGAAAAGGTCAGAAATGAGAATAAAACTTGTTTAAATTTGAAAATAAACCCCTTACGAACATAATGTGTGCAAAATTAAAAAAACCTCCTAAAACTGGGTTATTATATAGAAAATTAAAATTTGCAATAAGTTAAATGACATGACAAAGTAGCTTTTATTTATTCAAAGATTCACAATACTCTACAGAAGGCTTGTAGGTGCATGATGTTGTTTCAAGTGAAAGCATGGGTGATTTCTGTAAAGGATACCTCATTTATAAATTTATATTGTATCATATTTCATCCTGTATATTAGAGACAGACAGGCACAGGCAGACAAATTAGATACAAATGTACGCACAGTCTGTGGAGATTAGTGTGTTGCTTTTTTTATTATTATTCATATTCCATGAAGTTAGCTGTATTAAAGAATTTGTAGGTTTATGATTTATTCAAAAGGTGGGAGCAACTTCATTTAGTCTAACATTTCCACAAAAGAAACATGTCTCATGTTATAGCATATTTATTGTTGTATATGAATGTATGTGTATGTCATTGTGAAAGAACCAGGGAATGGATAAAATGTAACAAGAACAAATCTTTGTGATTTTATTTTCAGCTAGTTTAAATTTTAATTTTATATTACAAGTCAGAATGTAAGGAACGTTTTGAAAAGTGTCAGTAGTCACATAGAATGGTTAATTCTTTTTTCTTTTTAAATTCAATCCTAATTCTACTATTTTTTAACCCTTTGAAACCAAACATTCAAAAAGAAAATAAAAAGGAAAGCACAACACTTACACAACAAAAACCAACTGCCTGTCTGTATTATCTTATAAGAACTACTTTAACTACCATAAGATTCTCACTTTTTTCCTTTTTGTTTCAAACTAAAATAATGTTTTCTGTCTTATTTTATTGCATTGTTATATAACAGTTATAACAGCATCCATTTATTTTTTTATCTAAAATATATTTCCATGTAGGTAATTGTTTCAATAGTATTTTGATATATTAATTGTATTTAGTGTTTTATATCAGCTCAGTGTATACATGTAGGCATTTTGAATTATCTAGTGTTACAACCCCAAATCCTATAGAAAAAAATATGGAGAAGAAAAGGTTTTAAATTTAACTTCTGTATATTTTTCATATCTGCATTAAATGAAAGATAAGTTTATATTTTTGCTGATTACTTTCCATTTTTTTTGTAAACCTGCCATCTGTGATATTGGGGGGTGAAGTGGATTCCTTCATTCAGATAAGAAAAAAAACAATATTTGAGATGAAAAGTACACCTGTGGGAAAGATGGCAGTGTTGATCATTTCATTAGTAATAATAAAAAAAATTGGCAAAAGAGAAAGTAATACATGTTTCTCTTACTGATTTTATACTATAATTTTATTTAAAAAATGTACACTATATTCAAGAACAGTGTCCTATTGATAACTAGAGAACCATTCTTTTCATTCTGATATTGTATTTGTATCAGACAAGAAAATACTATGAATTATTCATCTTATTATTAATTACTTTGATGCAGTGTTGTGAAAGAAGCATGGGCCATTTATTACAGTAAAACCTGCCTACCTTTTGAATTAAAGGGCGTTTACTTTGATCTTTCAATATAGCAAAATACTTCACTGTAAAAAAAAAGAAAAAATTTAATGAGTGACTAATATGCTTGGCTTTTATTTTTGCACACTTGATTAGTATTGAATATTATAAATAAATCAACATTTTCCATAATTTATTCCTGAATTTGACTTTTTTTTGGTTTGTGAATTCACATGTAAAACTTGTCTTTACTCTCTATTTTAGCATTTTTGTGTCATGAAATCTAAAATGCATTTTGTCGGAATAACCAAATAATCTACACTACTTGGTTTGTATTTCTTCATAGTCTACTACTGACAATAATGTTAACATAACACAAAATTGGTTTTAGGGTAATTAATTTTTTTTTTCAAGCCATAAAATGCACAGATGGACTTTTGAAGTAATTTATTTTGTATCTTTACAGTTTTTTATTTCTAAATCATACAATTCTTTCCTCTTCAGTAATTGATCGGGTAAGGGTGTGTGTTGATGATGACGACCTAGATGAAGATGACCTTGATGTCGCAGCTGGCCATGAGTGGGGGGAGAGTGACTACTAGAGCCAGATTGGGAGTCACCCTTTTTGCAGTGCTCATCAGGGACATGTTTAAAAAAAAAAGGGAAAAAAAACTGGCAGTTACAACAAATCTGAATGCAGTTAATGATGGCGAATGTAAGTTTTAAAAGCAAAGGAAATATATATTTTGAATGTTATCCGTCTTTTTCTTCCTTTTTTTTTTAATCTGGAAATTAAGTAATATTTTTGAAAGCCCACATTTTTATTTTGAAACTTGTAAAATTATAATGGAAATTGGGGACGAAATAGCAATATAACAGAGATTAGAAGGTAGCTTAGTGTGAAGTGTATTTAGGTGCTTCAGTGTAATGTGAATTAGATGATATTATGAAAAAGCAGAAATTTTATTTCTAGCCAAATTGAAAAGAAATGTGCAATGTTTCAGAAAATTATGAAGAACTGGCAAGAAAAGAATAATAATAATACACCAATAAAAACTGGGCAACACCTTCAGCTGACAAGGAAGTTCCTAATAATAATTCTTTACTGTGAAGATGAAGTGAGAAAATATATGGGCTGAAGATTTTACATTCCATTATTTTATTATGTAAAATAAAAATTGAATTTTATTTACATATTCATAGGTGCACTTTGCTAAATCTAACCATTCTATAATATAGATATAAAAATGTAAAGTTTGCATCATCTCATGCAGTAGAAGAAAAAGCAATTAATGCAAAATAATACTCACACATATTAAAAAACTATTTAAATTTTTTCAGTGAAAATGAACTAACACAGTTCACAAAAAAATGTTGCAATGTGATGAAGGCTGATGAGACTGTTTAATGTGTCTCACCTTTAGGTATACTCTGCTATGCTTGGCAATGCAGTCACAAAAAAAAAACAGATGCAGTTCTTTTCTACTGTGCATTTCTGCTTTTTATTTTAGTCAAAATAATTTATTTTAATAGAAATCATGCATTATACTTGCAAACTCATATCTGGGTAGTTATTTTTTTTTTTTTCCCTTTTTTTAAAGAATTTTTTCTCTGCACCATTCAAAAAAATTTTAAACATTGATGATTTTTGTTAAAAAAGGTGTAGTTTTGGAAAAAAAACCAAAGCTTTTTTTAAGTTAATGATTTTTTTATTCAGTTTACTAACTGAAGTTTTGCTGAGAACAAAAATCATGAAATAGATAAAAGGAAAAAATATGTTTTCTAACCCAAGAAAGCTGGAAATCACTAATTTTGGGGTTTTTTTTTGGGGGAATCTACATGCATATTTCCTTTGTAAAAAAAACCATCCCATCCACAGAGGGTTCCAAAGTTTTTTTTCTGGTTTGATGAAAAAAATTTTTGCAGTAAATTTTAAGCTTCGTATCCTATGAATTAGTAATAACCCATATCCACTGTTTAAAAGGCATTTCAAATTGTGCATTTTTCCAATTTTAAAAAATTCCCATTTACCAACAGCCATGGAGATCACAAATGCTTAATGCAACAGCAAATCCGGGATGTGCCTTTGCTCCTTTTAAATGCTTTCCCGCTTTGATGGTTTTTTAATTTTTTATTTTTTTTTACTTGGTAAATTTTACATTTTTAAGTTTGAGGTACAGGTTTAACAAACAACGAAGGGATCTTTACCTAATGTGTATGGGTACGGGGTGGTTTTTTCTCACCCCTTTTGGGAACCCTTGTGAGCATTCTTTGGTCGAGTTGCATTCATCCCGACAATATTTTTCCCATACTAGATTTGCAAAACCCAATTTAAAAAAAAAAGAAAATGGCAAGGCATAGCAGCCCTCACATTTTTTTCTGTTTTTTTAATACTTCATCAGGGGGGTGTTTGTATGTTCAAATTTTTTGGGAATTCTAGGTAGAGGCCCAACTGCAGATTTTTTAAATACTCTCTGTGGGAAATTTTTGAATTTTTGTGATATGGCAAAAAGGGTGATGTTCCCCTTATAAGTGATATTGTATATAAAACAAAATAAATGGACTTTATACATTAAAAAAAGTTAGCAAATTTTAGGGTTTAAAGGGTTTTAAATGAAATGCGTGTTTTATTAACCCTAGCCCTATTTGTTGTCTAGCCCTTTCCCTCAAGGGGGGCCCAGGAGAAGTGGACCCATTTCTCCCCCAACATACTCCCAATTTTGGTTTTTCCATGGTAGTAATGAAAATTTTGTTAACCCCCCGTTATGGTCATTGAGGTTGCCCCTTTATAACTAGCCCCCCCAATTTTTAATTCCCCCCGATTCCCCGGACCCCAGGGTCTCATTCCGGGTTTTTACTCAAATTCCCGGAAAAAAATTCCCCCCTGTCCAAAATCCCCTACTTCATTTTTTAAATCCCTGCCCCTTTTTTCTAATCTGCAGCCTTATTATCCCAAACTTCACAGTACTACTTACCAACACCACTCCCCCCACCACAAGGGCCCCTGTTTTTCCCCTACCCCTTTCCTCTACAAAAACTTTTTAAGTACTCTTTTTTAGCCCAAACCAATGGGGGCAATTTTTTTTGGGTTTCCCTCTACAGACCCTCTGCACCCCCCTTTTTCCAAAAAACGCCTTTTAAAAAAAAAGAAGGCAAAGTTTCCTTTCTTAGCCCCCCCCATCATCCCCACCTTGTCACAGTTACATCTGAATCTGAAGTTAAAGCATTATCAACCCTGACTTCACCGGCAAACTCATTCCTGCCTAGTCTCATCCCTCCCTCAATATTTGTACCAGAACTCTCTCCATCTCAACAAAATTTCCCTGTCTTCAACAAGGATTGGTCAGATTGTGGAGAAGTCTTACTTGCCTGCCTCATGAACTATGCTGTAGTATTAGTACAATGCTACACCCATTCCTCCTAGAGGCTGCTGTTAGTCCAATATTGCCAAGATTAGACATGACCTCCCCCTTCATGTTTATATTGGGAGGGCCCCTTCATGTCATATCAACCTCACCCTTGTCAATGTCAGAATTATTGGCGTCTAGGCCACCCTGTCAAACACTGCCTCTCCACAGCCTGAAGCCCTCCATGTGCCTAACCTGGTCATGATCAATCAAAGTGCTTGCACAGTCACACACATGTGCCAACTATGGTGGCTTCCATAATATATTTTATAGGGGCTACCCTACCTACAAGTTTGAGTGTGAGGTGGCAACTCTCAAATTCAAACTTGGCCTCGCTTTATGCAAGGCCAGACAGGAAATATGCGACTGAGTTTTTCTCTTACTCCCTACTCTAATGCTGTTCTTCATTCCGCCCCTCCCCCTTCCTTCCAAGATGTTTTTACATACCCCCCATATCTTCTTCTATCTTCTTTTATAGGGTTTTAGGCTTTCTCATGTCTATATTCCTGGATCTTGTTTCTTGGAATCTTCTCTCTGTTGTTTGAAGGATTTGACCCTTTTGTTTTATATGATATTTATTATTCTTGATCTTTGTAGGAAGATTTTCATGTGTCTTAGTATGGTAGTACTTCTTAGCAGGAGGTTGATTTTCCCTGTTATAAGTAGAAGGATATTTGGATTAGTTATTTTTATCTTTTTTAATGCCTCTAATAATTTAGTTCTTTCAAATGGAATCTTGGGCATTGTAATGTTAAGTGTTCAATAGTTTCTTCTGGATATTGGAACCATCTGCAATTTGGGTCGGTTTCTAAATTTAGTCTGTGTAGGTGTTTTTTCAGTGTTGTATGTTTTAGTTAGTATTCTTGTGAGACATACATCTAATTTTTTTTTTATGTCTTTATTATGTTGTTAGTATCTTTGGGAAATGATTATGGAATTTTCTAATTCATGAGCTTTCTTTGCTGCAAGATCTACAATTTCATTTCCGGTTATGCTTTTATGCACTGGGATCCATTGTATTGTGATGTTTTTGTTTTGTTTTGTTTTGTTGGTAAAGTGTAAAATAGTTTTTGTGTTTCGTATATAATTTGTTTGCAGTTTTTGGTTTTGTAATTTTTTAATGTTAAGACTCTGTAAAGATTACTGCATTTGTTAGTTTGTTAAGTTTTATATAGTACAATCCTTGTTTTATTGCAAATAATTCTGCCTCTATGATTTGGGTATTTTTTGGTAGTTTCCAAACTGTTGTGAGTTTATTTTGTTATATATAGATTGCTGCTAGCGGGTTGATTGGGATTCTTTTTTTTTATCATCTGTGAATATCTACGATGGCTTTCATATTTTGCGTTTATTAGCATTTGAAATTGCATTCTAATTATTTCATGTGATAGGTCTTTTGTGAAGTTGTCCATGAACTTTGTTACTAGTTTGGGAAAGATCATACTGAGTTATATTCCGAGTTTCATTTATATTTATATTGATTTTAATTTTTTTTCAATGACTTTATGAGTCCAGGAATTTTTTTCTTTGTACAATTGTATTCTCTGATGTTTTTTTTATATTAGTTCTTTTACTGACAAACAAACTTTGGAAAAAAGAGTGGAAAGGAAGAATGGGGATAGGGGAAGGATAAGGGGTTGAGGAAAATGAATTTTAGGAAAAGAAAAAGGAGCCAAGCATGCATGGTAAAGCTTGGAGTAATAGTTGTAGTGGGTTCTTTGGAAGGAGGAAAAGGGTGGGGGTGGCAGGCCATCTTGAATCTTTTGTGTTCGGTGCGGGTGTCCTCGGGCACGCGGGGGCTTCCCTTCTGCCACACGAGGCTGGCGGGAGGGCGGCCCATGAACTCTCGGTGCATAAGGCATGAGTACCCCATGACCTTGAGCGCGTGCCCGCACTGGAGGTCGCGCTCTCGTGGGAAGTGGGTGAGGTGCGCAGCACGGAAGACCGTTATACCGAACAACAGCAGGATTCTCGTCTAACTGGGTAGGTATGAAAGTTACAGTTTAGGCACAATCTCTGCCACTACTCAGACACCTACCCCCTCCCTCTTCGCTTTACTCTTAAGAGACAGTCTAAACGTTCTACCCTGTCTTCTAACATACCCTCTCCTCTACCCACCTCTTGCTCTACCCACCTCTTGCTCTACCCCTCTGATGACTATCATTCATAAGAAAACTTACATAACCAAATCCACTTCAGAAACTCTCGAAGACATTCAAAACTCTCTGATCATGACCCAAGTTAGGCATACACTTCATACATCTTCAAATCTACAATATAATAACAATAACAATGATGATAAAAAAAATAATAAAAAATAAAAAAAAAAAAAAAAAAAAAAAAAAAAAAATATATATATAATATATATATATATATATATATATATATATATATATATATATATATATATATATTTTACATATATATATATATATATATATTAAGAAACAATAATAATAATAATGATGAAAAAAATAATACTCAGGAATGATAATATTAATCATAACTATAACATCAACAATGATAACAACATCAAAAATTATAATAATGATAATTTTTATGATGATGATGATGAAACTGATGATAACAAAGATGATAATGATAGTAATGGTATTAACAGTAATAACAATAATGATAATAATAATAATAAAATGATGATGATGATGATAATAATAATAATAAGAAGAAGAAGAACAATGACGACAACAACAATAATAATAATAATAATAATAATAATAATAATAATGATGATAATAGTAATAAGATAATAATAATAACAACAAAAACAACAACAATAATAATAGATAATAATAATGGTAATGATGAAATGAATGATGATGATGATATGATGATGATGATGATGATGATGATGAGATGATGATGATGATGATGATGATGATGAAGATGATGATGATGATGAATGAGATGATGAGATATATAATAATAAACAATAATAACATAATAAATAATAATATAAGAATAATAATGATAATGATGGTGATAACAATAATGGGAAATAATGATAACAATTCTGATAATGATAATGCAAGCACCTTTCTATCGGAACGCAAGATAAATGGTACGAACACCATCCAGAGCCAGCTGCATACAGTCCAGATTGCCATCTGGCAGTCTGGTATCATCCCCCCTGACCTGCTGAGGGGCGTGGTCTTTCCTCTCTGGAAGGGAAAAGGGGATCGTTGGGATTGTAGCAACTACCTTGGTATTACACTGCTCAGCATACCAGGCAAAGTTCTCACCCGCATTCTTCTGAAACGGATCCACAACCACCTACTGAGGCATCAGAGACCGGGGCAGTCTGGATTTACTCCTGGCAAGTCCACAATAGACCGTATACTAGCGCTTCGAGTAATTGTGGAACGACGTCGTGAGTTTGGTCGTGGGTTGCTTGCAACCTACATCGACCTCAAAAAGGCGTTTGGCTCGGTGCATTGGGAATCGCTACGGGAGATCCTGAGACTCAGGGGAATTCCGACGCAGATTATTGGCCTAATAGCAAGCCTTTATACTGGTACTGAAAGTGCTGTGAAGTGTGGTGGGGGTCTGTCGAACTTCTTCCCTGTTAATTCAGGGGTGAGGTAAGGCTGTGTCCTTACACCAACACTTTTCAACACCTGTATGGACTGGATAATGGGCAGAGCTACTACCCGAAGTCAGCGCACATCATATACACATACGTGTATATGTAGGAGTATGTATGCATATCATATGCATAGGAGCACATGTAAAGGTGTATGCTGAACAAATGAACAAATGCGTAGTACTTAGGGCATTTGCGGGTGAACAACTGTTTGCACTAGGTGTACATACGAATAAATAAAATCAGTGTATAAAATATAAGCACACATATATGCACTTCAGAGACTCAAGCCTATGCTCACGGGAGCGCTCATTGGTGTAGTGAGCAAGCCCGTGCTCTCATAAGTCTACACTAGACAGAGCCAACTCTGTTGTGGCATCCCGGCTAACTACTCCCCCTTCCACCAAGATACACCTAAGCCAGTAAGTGTAACTCGGCTGTCTATCTCAATCAAAAAACATGACTGCACAAACAGAGCAACGGCCCTCGTTCCCCGGAGGTGAAGGTGCACCTGGTTACGGCGGTGAGCAGGATCGCTCCGGAGCAGAGGATGCTAAAAATCTTCGGTTAAACACAGGCCGCCCCACATATAAGGACAATGAGGAATGAATTAGCATTACTTGAGGAACTCTCTTTCATTAAATGGGATGTTGTAGAAGACTAGGCGAAGAACAGAAGATACTAAATGATGGACACGTGCTCTACTGGGGAGGTAAACCCCATGGTAGCAAGTAGGAATTAGGGGTAGGTTTCTTAGTTCACAAACATTTAGAAATGAATATCACGGAATTCTATAATATAAGCGAAAGAGTGGCTTCAGTAATAATAAAACTAAACAATAGGTACAACTTAAAGATTGTTCAAGTCTATGGTTCAACCTACAGCCACAGTGATGAAGAAATAGAAATAGCAAGAGAGTAAAAAATCAAAATAATTATGGGAGATTTTAATGCAAAAATAGGTTAAAAGACAAGAGAAACCGTAGTGGGGAATCACGGAATAGGCACTAGGAGTGAGAGGGGATCAATTTTGCAGAGGCCCGATCATGAACACATTCTTCGAAAAAAGACTACAGTGGAAGTGGACATGGAAGTCGCCATCTGACATCAAAACGAAATTGACTTCATAATTTCAAATAGGCGCAATATAGTATAAATGTGGAAATTATTACTAAAGTAAATGTCGGCAGCGACCATAGAATGGTCAGAGGCTAAATTAAATTACACCTCAGAAAGGAAAGGAACAAACTCATACGAAAACTGCAGCCAAATTTAGCTAACTTGAAAACCAGAGCGACAGAATTTAACCTTAACATCCAATACAGATATTCACTTCTAAGCGACGAAGATTTCAACATTGACCATATCAACAAACAGTTCAATGTTATAATAAAGGAAGCTGTACTTGAAGTAGGCGGTAAGAACGTCAATCAAAGGTCCAGCAAGCTCTCGGTAGAAAGTAAGCAGCTTATGCAAAAACGTAGGGTCATGAAAGTATTGTCAAACAAAGACAAAATACAATTAGCTGAACTAAGAAAGACTATAAATAAAAAGAAGAGAGAGGATGTACGGAAATTCAATACTCAATTAATAAATGAAATAGTGATCTCAGGTACCAGCATGGATACAGCTAAAAGGAGACTCAAAATAAGGAGAAACCAAATGCATGCAATAAAGAAACCAGACGCAGAAGTAAACTAATAAGAAAAAAATCATAAGAGTTAGTGAAGAATGCGGTAAACTAGAAACGTACCTCATCAACAACAGAAGAAATAAAAAGAGCGCTTAAACCCATGAAGAGAGGGAAAACGCCAGATGAAGACGAAATTAGGATAGACCTTATAAATTAGATACAGGAAAAATTTGCAACAGTGAAACTAGCCAATATTTTTAACAAATGCCTTTTGGAAAAACTCCGAAAGCCAGGGAAAATGCAACAATTATTTTGTTACACAAAAAAGAGAGATAGAAAGGATCTACCATCTCACAGATACCATCTCACCAAAACTGATTACAAATTGTCTTGAGGAAATATTCAAGAAGTTAGAATGTAATGGAAAGGGTATCAAAATAGAAAATGAATACCTAAACTATCTAAGATTTGCAGATGATATTGTTCATTTCAGTCAGTCTTGAAATACAGCAACTAATAAACGATATAAATAGAGAAAGTCTAAAATTTGGATTAGGATGAATAAGAAAAAGACTAAGACATGTTCAACAGTAGAGTTCAGATCGAGCAGATACATGAAGCGCTAGAGTAGTGGACAAGTATATATACCTAGGGCAATTCGCACAGACAAATAATCTAACGAAAAGGAAAATTTAAAAGCGACGCATCAGTCTAGGCCGGGCGCCTTGGGCAGACACATAGCATAATAAGAGGCTCCTTGTCATTATGTCTAAAAAGAAAAGTCTTTAACCAATGCGCTATGATCTATGGATCAGAAACAGGGACTGCAACCAAAATTACTAGAGAGGAAACTAATAAATGTCCAGAGAGGAATAGAGAGGTTTATTGCTGGGAATTAGCCTGAGAGATCGGATGAGGGCGACATGGATCAGGGAACAGACAAAAAAGAAAGATGTACTTGGAGCGTCGAAAAAAAAAACAGTGGGCAGATATATTTTGCCATAGGCAAGACCAGTGGGCAAGGTGGCGTGACAAAAAAAACGAATTTGGGGGCCAAGACTGGAAACAAAAAAAAGCAAGACAGATAAAGTTTGAAAAGACTGGGAGAGGCCAAGTCTTGCCCGTATATTGTTTCAGAATGATGGTATTGATGATATATAAATATACATATAAGATATACAACATATATCTATTTGATATATGTATATATGTATATAATAATATATATTATAATAAATACAATATATATATATATATATCATATATATATATGTAATATATATATATCAAATATATGTATGTTATGGATATCATCAACATCATCAAGGGGCTAACGCCGACGGGGGGCGAGGCCGCATCACCCTTCACTTCCAACACGAGGATCCCTCGAGGCGAGTCTCCAGGCAGGCCCATCTCTGATTCCTCGCGACAGGTCTCGTTGAGCTGCCCCAAACCTGACCTTGGGTCGTTCCACAGGCCTCCTCCACCCCGGGTTTTCTCGCAAAGAGGGCAACCTGATGGGCAGGGTCGTCCACAGGGAAACAAGTTAGGTGCCCATTATAGCCTGAGGTGGCGATCCTGGACTATGCAAGTAAACAGGTCACATGCCAG
>NC_051421.1:17191027-17198527 GCF_015228065.2 Penaeus monodon | reverse complement strand
CAGGTTTGCCAGGACTGGAGAGAGGGGAGAGCCCATGGCAACACCGAACGTCTGAGAGTAAAAAACGACCTTCGAAAGAAAAGGAATTAGAATCCACACACAGACGAATCAGCTGGAGGAAGGCGTCGGTGGGCAGAGGGAGACGAGGATCCTCTGCAGGGAGTCTCCTCTGGAGGAAAGCCAGGACATCATCAAGCGGGACCTTGGTGAACAGGGACTCAACGTCCAAGCTCATCATGGTCACCGGTGAAGCTCCGCGAACGCGGGAGATGAAGTCATTTTCAATAAATCTAGTTTTTGCATTGTGGGTTTTTCTTCCATTGTATCAGCACGGAAGAGTGTTTTGCTATTCAATAACAATAATATAAAATAAAAACAATAATAATAAAATAATAATGATAATAATAATAATAATAATGATGATGATGATGATGATATAATAATAATAATAATAATAATAATAATAATAATAATAATAATAATAATAATAATAATAATAATAATAACAATACAAAACAACCAATCTGACAGTCAACCAGTCCCAAAATCCCCCCCCCCCCCCTCCACACACAGCCGCTGCGGGATTCGCCCACGGAGCCATCAATGTCTGTGTATTTAAATGCATCTTACCAAAAACAAATAGATATATCACTATGTTGGTAATAAGTTTTACGAAAAGAGAAAGCAACAATGAAAACAGTTATAATAAAGAGTAATAATAATATCACTATAGTAAAATAATAAAAATATATGATAATGATTAAAGCTAATTAGTGATAATCATAATAATGATAATAATGCTGCTGCTGATGATGATGAGACGACAACGATGATGACGATGACGAAGGCGATGACAACTTCCATACGTAGGCCTATATCAAACACTCCCCTTTGGAAAAGATGTTTAGTAATCGCGAAAGGCAGAGAATGCAGCTTCGGTGTGCCTGATCCCCTTTACATGCAGCTACAGGATGCCTCTTGAACATTGCAGCATTCCAACCGGCCCTCCCTCCTCTCTCTTTCTCTTTTTCTCACTCTGACTCTCTCTCTCTCTCTCTCTCTCTCTCTCTCTCTCTCTCTCTCTCTCTCTCTCTCTCTCTCTCTCTCTCTCTCTCTCTCTCTCTTTATTCTTAATCTACATTCCTTCCTTTCTTTTCTCTTCCTTTCATTAACTCTCCCTCGATTTCCTCTTCTCCCTCCTCTTTTTCTCCCCTTCCCTCTCTCTCCCTCTCACCCTTTCTTCCTCTCACTCTCTCCTTCTCCCTCCCTCCTTCCCTTAACTTCATTTCCCTTCCCTTCCCTCTCCCTTTCTTTCCTTCATTTCCTCCCCTTCCCTCGCTCTCACCCTCAACCTCTCCCTTTTTCTCTCCTTTCCTCTCTTTCCCTCTCCCTCTCCCTCTTTCTCTCACTCTCTCCTTTTCCCTCACACTCTCCCCTTCCCTCTACCCCCCCCCCCAACACACACCTCTTCCCCAATCAACTAATGCTTACCCCCGCGGGTTAGCCCACGAGAAAAAGGGGGAAAAGAGAAAATAACGTTCTTAAAGAGAGAGAGAGAAAAAGAGAAAATAGAGAAAATAAAGAAAACAAAACATTAATATGGAAAAAAATAAGAGGTGACGGAAAGAGAGAGAGAGAGAAAAAAATAACAATAATAATAATAACGGAGAAAAATAAAAGACTTTAAGGCGAGAAAAGAAGAAGAAGAAGAAGAAGAAGAAGAAGAAGAAGAAGAAGAAGAAGAAGAAGAAGAAGAAGAAGAAAAAGAAGAAGAAGAAGAAGAAGAAGGAAAAAAAAAAAAAAAACGAATGAGCGCGGAGGGGTACACTGCAAAAGAGCGATACTGATCTCGCCATGATAGGGATTGTGGAGTGCGATAAGACTGTAATGATAAGCCTCTGTGCAAGAAGATATACATGAGCAAACAAAATTGAGCAAATAAAAATTCAAATCCAAAATGAGCAAACAAAAACCATAAATAAAACAGAAAAATGAAAGATAAAAATTAAACAAAAATAAAAACAATAATGTTTTTTTAATATATATATAAACAAAAGTGGAAAAATGGAGAGAGAAAAAGGGCTAAATGCCAAGGGACACACACACACACACACACACACACACACACACACACAACAACACACACACACAACACACACACACAACACACAACCCCATGTTCGTACTGTATACGAATACAAAACAAATAGATATACATCCACATAACGTATACATGCACACACATACATGTACAGTCAGCATGCATACAGACAGACACTGACACACACATTCACACATGCAAGGTAAGTCAGTCTCTCTCTCTGTCTCTGTCTCCATCATCCCTCTCATCACTCATCCTCTCTCCTTCTCTACTTCTACGCTCCTCTTACTCTTCTCCCATCTCTCTTACATCACACACAACATACACTACACAACAACACACACTACACACACACTCACACACAAGACAGCACTCACATCCACCCACTACCGCATCCCTCCGTACGTTGTACCTCACCACCCACACACTACCACACCTCCACACACACACACACACACACACACACACACACACACACACACACACACACACACACACACACACACACACAACAATCATCCACGCACGTACGTGCACACAACACACACACACACACACACACAAGAACACACACACACACCCACACACACACCCACACACACACACACACACACACACACACACACACACACAACACACACACAAACACACACACACACACAAACACACTCGTATACAAAAATACACGCACGCACACACAGACACATGCACACAAACACACACACACACACACACACACACACACACACACACACACACACACACACACACAATGAACTACGGCGAATCACGTTGCCAAGGGCGCCTTCGCTTCCCGTGAGGTCGGAGGCGGGAGTCGCTTATCGCGGGGAAGAGATAAGAAGGAGTTTAATTTGGTGTTTTTTCTGCTTTCGCTGCCTTTCTTTTATGTATGTGGTGTTCTCCGCAACGTTATCTCTGTATCTCGTTTTATCTCTTTTTTTCTCTTCTCTTCTACTTTTTTCTTTTATCCCTGTTCCTTCCTTTCTAGCCTTTATTCTTTTGAATCTTTTATTTATTTATTGGTTTCTTTTATCTCTTCTCCCTTGTTCCCCTTTCGTAGTTTTCCCTGGCGTTTTCTTAAGCTCCACCCTTTATTCAAATAATCCCTTCTCCCTCATTTCTCTCTTCCTTTGCCTCGATTATTTTTCCTTGTTCTCCCTTTATTTATACACCACTTCTCCCTCATTCTTCTACTCATTGTCACACATTAATGTACCCTTTTTCCCCTTTCCCTCTTTAGCCTTTCTCCCTCATCTCCTCCCTCTTATTCCCCGCTTTCCACCCCCTTCCCCTCCTCTCTCTTCACACCCTCTTCCCCGAGCAGCTACACAATACGCTCGGACCCCAAAGAAACCAAGAACTTTCCTGGTTGTCTTTGTGCACGTCAAGAGAACATTCCAGGGAGCGAACCGAGTCGTCTGGGCGTACTAATCCTCCTCGCCTGTGATGAAATTTCACTTACTCGCGTTCTCTCTCTTCTCTCTCTCTCTCTCTCTCTCTCTCTCTCTCTCTCTCTCTCTCTCTCTCTTTCTCTCTCTCTCTCTCTCTTAGTCTCTGTCTCTGTTACTCAGTCTTTCTTCCCCCCTTTTTTCTTCTTTCTCATTCTGTCCCTTTTATCCTTCCTTCCATCTTTCATGTATTTATCCTTTCTTTCTTTCTTCCGAACTTCATACATTCATCCTTGTCTCTTCTTCCACCATTCCTCCCATCCTTCACTAATTCCCGCTCCCATCTTCCTTCCGCCATCATGTGATCTCCGGGTTCAGGTGGCACCGCGAAGCCTCCCTTCCTCCGCCCACCCGCCTGTGCTTGGGTGCCTTCTCTCCTTCAACCGCTCCTTCGCCCTTCCTCAGCCCGCTCCTTCACCCGTTCCTCCGCCCCGCTCCTTGGCCAGCGCCTCAAGGACCTAAATCACCAACTTCCTCTCCTCTACTAAACGCCTCGACGCCATAACAAGCCATGCGGTAGCAATTTGAGTGAAATTAACACGCGCGAAATTCTTCCTTCTCTCTCTCTCTCCTCCCTCCTTCTCCCCTCTCCCTTCTTTCCCTTCCCCATCGCCGCTTTCACTCCCCTCTAATCTGGCATGGTACCTTCTCAACACTTGGCACGGTGCCATGACCTCTGTGGCAGTACCCCGTCACGCAGATGACGCCCGCACCCGCACAAGCATTGTGAGTCATTCCGACGGTACCAACAGCTCGACAACCGGTTCCGAGGATACCCGACAGCGAAGGGGGGGGGGGGTGTCTAAACACGCAATTCCGCTGTGGTGTCTTTTAGCCAAGGTCGACAGTACAAAACCTTGGTACTCAGGACCCTGTTCTGGGCATCGGATAGCAATGCAGAATACAACTAGGCCTATACAATACTTATTAGAATATCATTAGGAATTCGATTAGGCCTGTAATATCATTAAGAATATGATTAGGCCTACGCAATACTTACGATTATACGATACTTATAAGAGCATGATCAGCAATACGATTAAATACTTGAAAGAATCAGTGCTAATATTCGTAAAAGACTAAGATCAGGCAATGCAACACCACAGAAGAAAAAGATTATGCAACACCACTGAAAGAGGCGATTATGCAGTGGGCCAGAGCTGTGCATACCGTCCTAACCTCAAGCGCTGAACCTCACTATTCCGTTAAACATCGTGAGTTTTTAAAGCTGTGTCCATTTAGAGCTCACAGCTAGAAGCATAGAGAGAAACACAAACGTAAACAAAGTGCCATTAACAAAATTACAATGAACAAATAAACACCGATTTATCAACTAGTCAAATACATAAATGAAGGAGGCAATAACGTATAACGAAGCCAGTAAACTAATTTAATAAATAAACAATAAGGAAACAAATGAGCAAATAACTTGAAACAGAACGGATAACTGGATTGCGTTAAGCAGACCCATGTCTCTTAACCCAATAGCGGGAAACCTCACAGTGATCAAACGGCAACTCATCTTGATGCAAGATCAGTCCCTTGCTCGCTGGCTCACAAACTCACTCATTCAGGTATTCATTCATTCACTTACTCAGTCCCATTTATTAATTCATTTATTCATTATCAATTTATTTACTTACTCATTCACTCATATATTCACTCACTCATTCATTTATTCTTTCATTCACTTACAGAGCCACAGACCATCACTATCGCTAAGGATGTCCATCTATTGTTAAAATGTTTTCTTATAGGCCTATAACCTTTTAAGAACAAATTATGCTTTCAGTTGTATTGATTTCTTTCCTTATTAGAACCCAAGGGGCAATCTGACGCTTGTCATATCTTATTAATTTCTTTGTTTAAAGCATCATATAAATATGAAGAAATGTGATGAAAAAAACAATTACTAGCAATGTGAAGAGACCTAGATAATACCAATGATTATGATTAAAAAAAAAATTATTCTTTGCAAAATAAAAACTAGAAATATCCAAATGATTGTTATCCTGTGAGTATATTCAAAGATAAAGATAGAACCACAGACATACCAACACAGGCAACTGACACCAGGAAACACACTAATAAATATATGTTCTAACAATATTTATATATACATGACACATATACAAGAAACGACACAAGTACAGATACACAGACACTGTACATATACACTTAACATTATATACAAACTCAACTTTCTTACTCTCCTTGTTAATCATTAAAAGTAATCTTGCTAGCATTAGAATATGAATGCAGAATTTTCAACAACACACAATAAACAGTAAGGAAGAATCAGTAAATATGTGAATTTAAAAAATATAGACTAAATAGATAGAAGGGAGATGATGATTTTGAGGGAAAAATAAAAAAAGCTTCAGGTACTTACCACAAGTGTGACACAGTCGGGTGATGCCTTGATTAGTTCAATAATTTCATCGCGTATCTTATTTTCTACACTAATGCCATTGACCTGTAGTAGCCGGTCACCAGGTAGAAGCCCAGTCACATTGGCCCTTCCAACTGCACCTGGCTCAGCAAAGACAATAGTGCGCCTGGTCTCAGAGTTGTCAGGACCTCGCTCCACAACCTGGGCCCTCCTCAGTGAGAAGCCAAAGTCTCCTGCTGGCGAGCGAGGGATTGTGAGGGTGCGTGGTGCTGGAGGCTGTGGAGGCACTAGTTCTGGTAGTCTTAAGTCTACGGCAAAGGTCTTGGTGTGATGATGGCCAACACTCTCTCCAACAGGAATAGGGCTGGTGGGTGTAGGAGGAGGACTGGTGGGGTCAGGCACTTCAGGGGGTGCATGCTCCACTATGAACTTGGGATGTGGGGGTTGTATGGGGCTCATGACCTTCTGTGGGGGGCTTCTCGGGCTCACGGGGGCTGACCCATTGGACACTCTACGGGGACTCGTTAAGGACGTGATTGACAGTCTCTGGGCTTCCACTATCCCTTTTTCCTGCAGGAGATTTTCATACATTATTAATTCGTTTTGCATAGTGTTTTGAAGCAGGCTAGACTCGTCATCTATGTCCCCTTTGACACCCTGGTACTCCGTACCCTCCCCATCGGCACGGCCTTTTAGAATCCCTCTCTTGGGAGGCCTTGGAGGAAGACCAGATCCAGATCTCAGAGAGATCCCATCACTGCTCGAGTCACTGTGAAGGCTTGAGGCTGATGCCATGGCTTCATAGCGCTCTCTCAGCTCCTGAAAGGTTCCAGCAGAGCTCAAATCCACCTCAGACTGATCACTGCCCAGGCCAGACCTGAACTGTTCCATGTAGTCTGCTGTGATGCCACTAGGCAGTTTGTCCTCCTTCTTCTTCCTGCTCTTCCCAATAAGACTCCGTCGAGCTTCATCTAGTCTCTTGAGCTCATCTAAAGTCAGTGTGGCTCTGTCTTTGGATCGCTTGGCCTCCTTGCGGTCCTTTTTGTCTTTTTTCTTCTTCTTCTCATCCTCCTTGTCCTTGTCTTTCTTCATAAACCCAAACATCTTTCTTGTTTATATTTACAACACCCTAGAAAAAAGAAATGCTCACATTAATCCTAAGCAATTCCTCTGTAAGTAATCAAAGATGGCCTTGGTCAGGAGCAGCAAATAATTACTATTATCTAAAATAATATCACACCTAGACCACCCATTTTCCACTGGCCGAACATCAACTATAATTCCATAAAAACAAAAGTAATAATAATAATGATAATAATAATAATAAGAAGAAGAAGAATGATAATAAGAATGATAATAATGATAATGATAATAATGATAATGATAATGGTAATACTACAACTACTACTACTACTACTACTACTACTACTAATAATAATAATAATAATAATAATAATAATAATAATAATAATAATAATAATAATAATAATAATAATAATAATAATAATAATACCAATAATAACAACAGTGAAAATGAA
>NC_051421.1:17176027-17183527 GCF_015228065.2 Penaeus monodon | reverse complement strand
TATATTAAGTGTTCTTTATACTAAACAGTATTTGTGGCCGCATTATTCCACCAAGCAAGACTGGCATAATATCACTATTTGGTCAAAAGTTAATGATCACGGGATTTTTTTTTATCTAATCAACTGATACTTCCCCAGGTCTAGATAATGCGTACCCTAAAATCCCCATACAGTATAAATGCAGTGAAATGTAGATTTTAATTTATCTAATCATGTTATAGTTTCCCAGGTCTAGATACGTACCCTAAAACCCATACAGTATCAGTTATGAATTATTGAGTAGCACTTGAGTTACAAGTATCACATGAAGATACAATTACGCATAACAGCAATAATAACAATAACAACACAAAGCATATGCCATACATAATCTATATGGTATAGAACCGATATCAGCGCTAATGTTATCTGCACCAAGCTCGAAAGTTATAACATTAGGTAGCTTTAAATTATACGTCGATTCCAGCGGTTCTGTTTAGTTATCTACATCATAAGGGTGAATTTTCGCTGTTTGTTCGCGTACTGGCTTCAACATCTTAAAAAAAGAAACCTGCGGCACCTTAGAATGGGACTGTCGAAGATCCACAGCAAGAGAGAGAGAGAGAGAGAGAGAGAGAATGAGAGAGAGAATGAAAGAGAGAGAGAAGGAGAGAGAGGAGAGGAGAGAGAGAGGGAGGGGAGAGAGGAGAAAAGAGAGAGAGAGAGAGAGAGAGAGGAGAGAGAGAGAGAGAGAGAGAGAGAGAGAGAGAGAGAGAGAGAGAGAGAGAGAGAGAGAGAGAGAGAGAGATAAAAGGTAAACACCGGCACTCTCCGTGGAAAGGAACTGGGGACCCTACCACGTACTCACTCCAAGAGCATCACAACATGAAAACTACAATTAAGTATCATGCTGTGACCACGGCCGCTCAAACATGAGCCTATACCGTTGAAAAAAAATGTACATAAATAATGTGTGTAAATATGCAATATATATATATATATATATATATATATATATATATATATATATATATATATATATTTTTATTTTTTGTGTGTTGTGTGTGGTGTGTGTGTGTGTGTGTGTGTGTTGTGGTGTGTGTGTGTGTGGTGTGTGTGTGTGTGTGTGTGTGTGGTGTGTGCGTGGTGTGTGGTGTGTGTGTGTGTGTGTGTGTGTGTGTGTGTGGGTGTGCTGTGTGTGTGGGTGTGTGTGTGTGCGTGCGTGCGTGTTGTGGGGGTGTGTGTGTGTGTGTGTGTGGGTGTGTGTGTGTGTGTGTGTGTGTGTGTGTGTGTGTGTGTGTGTGTGTGTGTGTGTGTGTGTGTGTGTGTGTGTGTGTGTGTGTGTGTGTGTGTGTGTGTGTGTGTGTGTGTGTGTGTGTGTGTGTGTGTGTGCGTGTGTGTGTGCGCTCGCGCGCTCGTGCACCAGAATAAGATTGGCCACAACGGCAGTTGTAAACCACGTGGTATGAAATAAGCCTAACTTTTCCGGTTGCCTCAAATAAAATAAATGAATAGATAAATATATATACATATACATATACATGCATACATATATATAGTATAGTATATATATACTATACGTCCACATATATGTGTGTGTGTGTGTGTGTGTGTGTGTGTGTGTGTGTGTGTGTGTGTGTGTGTGTGTGTGTGTGTGTGTGTGTGTGTGTGTGTGTGTGTGTGGTGTGTGTGTTCGTGCGTGTGTGTGCGAGCGCGCGCTCGTGCACCAGAATAATAAGATTGGCCACAACGGCAGTTGTAAACCACGTGGTATGAAATAAGCCTAACTTTTCCGGCTACCTCAAACAGAATTTATCCTCTAAACTGTCTCCTTTTCCCTACCTTTCCTCCTTCTTCGCCATCTGCACCCTGATTCCCAAACGCGATAGGCAATGAAATAAAAGCGTGTTAACAGATGCAACAAGGAAGCAAGCTATAAGGGCGGGAAGAGAACATATATTCACATTTCCTGTTCACTCCCTTTCTTTTTTTGAGTGACCAGTGAAGTAGTACGCCGTGTGTTGCTATGGCTGGGGTGGGACAAGGGGACTGCCTTCCTGCCGGCGAGTTACCAGTTACCAGCAGGACGGTTCACAGTAATAACGTGCCCCGGTTTTTACTCATCTGGTGAGATTCTTGAAATGTTTTTATTCATTTTATAAAGGAGACTGATCATGTAGAGTAAAAAGGGTATTAGATTCTGTTATGACAAAGATGATAAAATTAATTAATGGTAATTTATCTTTGAGAAAAACGTTCAAGGTCACACTCACTGGAGTCCCCAGTGGACCAGACGCAAGAGGTACTACAACTAGCATTTTGATGTCAGGTACTTTGATGTTTAACTTATTTAACATGCTTAGTTAGCTTTTATAAGAATATGTATTTATCTGTGAAATGCGCAAGGGAAAAAAAATAATATTAAAATACTATCACCTTCAAAGGTTATCAGAAAAACTCTCACTGAATTTGAAGGTTATTAATCACAACTAAGTGTAATTAATATGCAGAATTGCAGGTTGAAAGGAAGTTCAAATTGTCATGTGGACCCATTCATAACACTGAACCCACATACCCCTTATTATCCTTTGGTCCAGATTAGCAGATAAGCCGAGGTGTTAAGTATACCTTATGAAAAAAGAAAACCGTGAGCCTGTCATTAAAACTGAGTGAAGGTGTGTGTCGTCTGTGGCAGTCCAGGATATGCTTTATTTAGTATTTGGTGCTTGAAATTTTTATCTTGAAAAAGAGTGTATCTCTGTCAGTAGGGAAATAATGGCCGAATTCCAGGTATATCTAAATACCATTTGCACAGAGAGTATTTTACATTTTAGATTTACATGGTGTTGATGTTTTTATTCCCTGTGTTCAGTAGTAATTGGCTTGTTCTTTACAAGAGATACCTCAAGCATAATGCAATTGCTGTTGCTTTAGCTGTGATTTTTTAAACATTAGTCATTTGTGATCTATTAGTGATTGTAGTTTTGTAAATGAGGTAATCAGCTGTTTTCATTGGATAAGAAAATAAGAAATCCAATATATTTAAGAACAGATAATATTTCACTCACAATACCTTTACATGCACTCTTTTCCTCAGGGAAGAAATCATAGTCATGGCAACAGGTCTCAAGGTCTACTTCTGTGGCAGCATCCGAGCTGGCCGTGGAGATGTGGAAATCTATGGTCGCATTGTGGAGATGCTCGGAAAGTATGGCACTGTGTTGACGCCTTTCGTGGCTGATCCAAATCTGACAAAAGATTCAACTGAAGAAGGTTATTTTGAAACTATATTTGTTTTAGTTAAAAGTAGTTATTTATAAAGTTCTTTGTTTGATTTTAAGCATTTTTCTTTTGTGTGAGAAAAAGATATCAGGGGATTTTAATTTTACTTTTGTTGGGAATAAACTATTTGCATTTTTTTCCCCCTTATTTGCAGTAATTTTTTTTAATGCATATTGCCAAACATAGTAAATATTTTTGCAGTGAATGGATAGTATGGCATTATACTGTATAAATTTTTTTGCATTTTTATCTTTTCCATTTTAATGTTCAGATGATGTCACATTTCTACAGGAAAGGCAAAAACTGACAAGGAAATCTATGATCAAGATATGAGCTTACTAGAGGAATGCAATGGTAAGAAATGAGTTTATTAAATGTAGCTCGAAAATTCATGATTTCTTTGATTATAAAAGTAATATAGCAGATGGCAAGTAGAAGCATAATGAAGTGAATTGATGAAGAGAGTATGAGTATGAAGAGAGATATGGTAAGAGAGATGAGATGTGAATGGGAAGAGACGTGAGTGTAGAGAGTAATGACTGTGATGAGAGAGAGATAGAGATGTGATGATGTGAGAGATAGAGACTGTAGTGAGTGAGAGAGAGAGACTGTGAAGTGAGAGAGAGAGATCTGTTGAGTGAGAGAGAGAGACTTGAGTGAGAGAGAGAGATTTTGAGTGATGAGAGAGAGACTGAGTGAGTGAGAGAGAGAGACTGTGAGTGAGTGAGAGAGAGAGACTGTGAGTGAGTGAGAGAGAGAGACTGTGAGTGAGGAGAGAGGGGTTGGGAGTGAGAGAGAGAGACTGTTGAGTGAGTGAGATGAGAGAGAGAGACTGTGAGTGAGGAGAGAGATGTGAGTGATGAGAGAGAGACTGTGAGTGAGTGAGTGAGAGAGAGAGACTGTGAGTGAGTGAGTGAGAGAGAGACTGTGAGTGAGTGAAGGACGAGTGAGTGAGAGAGAGAGACTGTGAGTGAGTGAGTGAGAGAGAGAGACTGTGAGTGAGTGAGTGAGAGAGAGAGACTGTGAGTGAGTGAGTGAGAGAGAGAGACGAGACTGTGAGTGAGTGAGGAGTGAGTAGAGAGATGAGTGGAGGAGAGGAGAGTGAGAGGAGTGAGTGAGAAGAAGATGTGAGTGAGTGAGAGGAAGATGAGTGATGAGGAGTGTGAGGAGTGAAGGAGGAGTGAGTGAGTGAGAGAGAGAGAGACTGTGAGTGAGTGAGAGAGAGAGAGACTGTGAGTGAGTGAGTGAGAGAGAGAGAGAGAAAATGAATTAATTTAAGTTTAGAAAACAGAATAAGCAAGATAGATCTGTTAAAAGAAAAGGTGTCAAATGTAAGCAAATTAAATATATAACACAATTTAATTCTGTCTCTAGCAGTTTTTTCTTTCCCTTCTAGCAATTGTTGCAGAAGTAACACAGCCATCACTTGGTGTTGGATTTGAGCTTGGCCGTGGTGTGGCAATGAATAAGAAGATCCTCTGCTTGTATAGACCTCAGCCAGAGAAGAGTAAGTTAATGTGTTTATTGTATTTTGGAGAGAAAAATGACTGAGATCACATTTTCTTTCCTTTTCTCGTGTTGTATTCTCCCCAATTCTCTGTACCTTCTCCATTTTCTTATAGCACAATTTTCTCCATGTTTCTTTTCCCATTTTATCTCTTCAATCTTCTTTTTTCTGCTTCATATTCTTTCTTCCCATTTTCTTCGTTTTCCTCATCCTTATTTCTTTTCTCTCCGATTCCTTTCATACCACCTTATTTATTTTTGTCATTGTATTTTATATATCCTCTGTCTTCTATTTAGTCATTGATGTTAACTTTTTAATTCTTTATATGCCTTTAAGGATTTCTTTAATCTGCTATTTTTTTGTTATTGGTAGTTGTGATAATTAATTTTATTATAGATTTATTTTCAGTTTTATTACCCCATATTATTGTCATTTTTGTGTATAGTACATTTTTCTGCTAACATTAAAGCAAATCTCTTTTGCAATTTACAGGACTGTCAGCAATGGTCCGAGGGGCAGAGAAGGATGGCTGCTTTACTACTAAGGACTACAAGGAAGAAGATCTCCCTGCTATCTTCGATGATTTCTTCCAGAACTTTGTGCGTCGAGATAGGAAGAACAGCCTTGACTGGAAAAGTTACGAACCGATGTAAATCGTATTGAGTAATTTCTGAAAAGGTTAACAAAGTGCTTTCATATCAGTTCCTCATAATTTTTTCAGATGGAAAACAGTATTTAATGTACTCTGTTGGATGGATTCTAAAATATTGCTCTTCTCTCTGCCAGTGCTACTATTGCAATCTTTATCGACAGTATTTATGGTGAGCTTATTAAATTCAGTTTAAGAATGATTTGAAGAGATACCTGTGGATCATGACTTCATTATGAGAAAAATGCTATTAAGTTGCAATTCTTTGTTAAAATGCAATGATGTTTAAATCAGAAAATTGTTTTCTGATGTACATTAGAAATAATTAAATTTTGTTAGCACAATTTTTTTTGGCCAAAATCCACTGTATTGTTAAAGAAAAATAAACATGTAAAATTTAACAGGTACTTTTATTGGTACTTCTCGACTAGAATTGTAATTGTGATGTAGTTTCATTTGTTATTTTACAATTGAGAGTATATTACAATCATAAAAATCCTGAAACTGTAAATCAACAGTAATTTTTTGTTGATTTGTCTAAGGCATAAATAGTGCACTTTATTATTTTTCAAAATGAAAACAAGTGTTGTGCCCAGGATGGGATTTGAAAAGAACAATTGAGAGGTTCTAAATATTGCACTATTTTCATACAAAATTTATGAATTGTTAGTAGGTAATTAGCTTAATAAAATTTTGTAAGAAATTAGACTTTCTTAATTTGAATTTAAGTTTCACTCCATAATGTGTGGTTTTTGCTTTCATATTATAAAAAGAATTAACAATATAGATGAAGGATAAGTCACTTTCACCTTAATCAAAATATGTAAGATGCAGCCATTTTCATTGATGAAAAAAAAAAAAAATCAGTTTAACTTTTAACCATCTAAATGCCCTTGTTTAAGGGATACCAACCTAAATTTCACCTTCAAATTCTTGGGCCAAATAAATCAGTATTCTTTTTCCACTAATATGGTGGATATTGCACTTCTTTGTCTTATAACCTTTGTCCTGAGACTTCTGGGTAGTACTGTGACTCCTATGATAAATTGTGTTTTTGTTAATGTTTTCATATGGTAAGGAAAAATATAACAACATTTAAGAGCCAGTGTTAATGAAAATGCCTCATAACAAGAAAACTTGAAAACTGCCACAGAGTCGTAAAGGCATTGAAATTACAAGCCCCTCAAATAATCCCTTAGCGGATAATGACCCTAGGGCCACTGCTGTTATACTTTGGACTAAGATTTATTATGTTTATCTTTCATTAGGTCACAATTTCTCAAAAAGAATAAATCAGTATAATTCTTCCTCAATATTTGTAGACTACTTTTGTCTAACCTAATATTATACTGTTATGTGTGTGTGTGTGTGTGTGTGTGTGTGTGTGTGTGTGTGTGTGTGTGTGTGTGTGAGTGTGTGTGTGTGTGTGTGTGTGTGTGTGTGTGTGTGTGTGTGTGTGTGTGTGTGTGTGTGTGTGTGTGTGTGTGTGTGTGTGTGTGTGTGTGTGATAGAGAGAGAGTGAGAGAGAGAGAGAGAGAGAGAGAGAGAGAGAGAGAGAAGAGAGAGAGAGAAAAAAGAAAGAGAAAGAAAAGAAAAAGAAAAAGAGAGAAAGAGAAAGAGAAAGAGAAAGAGAAAGAGAAAGAGAAAGAGAGAGAGAGAGAGAGAGAGAGAAAGGGGGAGAGAGAGAGAGAAAGAGAGAGAGAAAGAAAGAGAGAGGCATTGAAAAACCACATGGAATGAAACCTAAGACTTGCAAACATACATAGGGCAAAGTATATAGATACTTAGGGAATTAGGAGAGTTAAGACAAGTTAAAAGACACCCAAGATTTGCACTAAAATTTCATAATTTCAGTGACATTTATACACAATTACAGAATTATATAAAATTATGGACTGTTTTTTTGAGGAGACTTATGCAAAACACATATAATTATATTGAATTATAAATCCCTAAAGATTACAATTTTAAATTAATACTTTTATGCAAGTCTACAATGAACAATTATTTTGTCGTTTTTTTTAATCTCATGTTATATATATATATATATATATATATATATATATATGTATATATATATATA
>NC_051421.1:17146027-17171027 GCF_015228065.2 Penaeus monodon | reverse complement strand
TTCATACCACATCGCCCGTCGCGTGGGTTATCAAGGGGCGCGTTGTTCAGTGGGCAACCAGAATGACAATGTTAAATATGCAGCTGGAAGACAAAGAAAACATGTCCAATTAAGAAACACATTAAAAATCGGAATGTGGAACGTAAGGGAAATGAAAGAGATGGGTAAATTGCATACTGTCTGTAACGAAATGGATAGATACAACATTCAAATACTAGGAATCAGTGAGACCAATTGGAAAAGTAATGGAAGTTTCAAAACAAAAGAAAACAAGACAGTTCTTTTTTCTGGAAAAGAAGAAGGAAATTATAGTCACGGAGTTGCTATGATTCTCACGAAAAAAACTGCAAAAGCACTAATTGGGTACAGCCCAATAAATGATCGCATTTTAAAAGTCAGAATACAAGCAAAACCTCATAACATTAGTATTATACAGTGCTACGCACCAACCAACATTGCAAGTGATGAAGAAATGGCAAATTTTTATAACATTCACCAAGAAACTTTAGACACAATCCCCAACAGAGATGTAAAAGTAGTCATGGGAGACCTCAACGCCAAAGTAGGCAAAAATGATCTAAAAAATTACACCTGTGGAAAATTTGGCCTTGGAGATATAAATGAAAAGGGTGAAGATTTTATTGATCTAGTTATAGCCAACACTTTGTTCCAACACCACCCAAGACACTTGTACACGTGGTTTTCACCAGACAAAAGAACACGCAACCAAATTGACTACATTGTGTTGAACCAGAAATGGAAAAGTTGTATAAAAAATGCCAAGACAAGACCTGGTGCCGACTGCAACAGTGACCACCAACTACTAACTATCGACTTTCAAATAAGACTCAAAAAGATGGAGCGTCCAACACCTCTAAAGGTCGACTACAAAACTCTTGATAACAATTACAGAATTACAGTGTCAAACAAATTTGAATTGCTCAATCAATGTGAAGATGATAAAACGCCAAATGAGTTGTGGGAAGAAGGAAAAGAACTCCTGCTGAGCGCTGCTTAAGAAACTATCGCCAAAAAGACAAATTCCCCTGGATATCTGAAGAAACACTAAGTGAAATTGAAACAAGAAGATGCCTAAAATCAAAGGGTATCAATAATCCAGTTGAAGAAGTAATTTACAAAAACCAAAATACAAAAATTCAAAGATTATTGCGACGAGATAAGGAAAATATCTAAATGAACATTGCCAGAGAATTGAAAACTGTTCTATCAATAAGACAACTAAAGAACTCTACCAAGGAGTACGAAACATCACACGAAAATTTAAACCTACAATGGACACTATCAAAACTGAAGATGGACTTGTTTTATGTGATGGAAAAGAAGTCAAAGATAGATGGAATCAGTATTGTTCCAACCTATACAAAAAGAATAAAGATCTAACAACAACATTAATTAGACTGAATGACAGCGAAGATGAACCACCGCCAATGCTAGACGAAGTTATAAAAGCCATAAAAGAATTAAAGAATGACAAGAGCCCGGGAATAGATGAAATACAGCAGAACTAATTAAGAATGCTAGCGAAAGTGTTGAATACTTCTACAAACTTTGTACTAAAATTTGGAATGAAAGAAGATGGCCAGAAGACTGGGTAAAATCAGTCTTTACTCCCATACCTAAAAAAGGTGACGCACTCCACTGCAACAACAACAGGACAATTGCATTAATAAGTCACAGCAGGAAAATTTTGTTGAAAATTATTGCTGAAAGAATGAAGTTAAAGTTAAGAGAAGAAATTGCAGACGAACAAGCAGGTTTTCGCCCTGCAAAAGGTACCAGAAACCAGATTCTAAATCTGAAATTGATCATAGAGAAAAACAGAGAACATCAGAAAGACCTATACCTGTGTTTCATCGATAACTGGAAAGCTTTTGATACTGTTGATCACGATATCCTCTGGAATAACATGAACGATATGAAGTTTCCAAAACGCATCATCTAACTAATAAAAGCCATGTATGGCTAACAACAAGCAACTGTGGGAACCACTTATGGGTTGACAGAATGATTCGAAGTCAACCAAGGAGTACGGCAAGGTTGCATTCTGTCTCCGCACCTTTTTAATATATATTTTGAAGCAATTATGAGAGGTGCTCTAGAGAATTTTGAAGGAACTGTAGATGTTGGAGGATACAAAATGTCAAATCTAGGATACGCCGATGATATAGTTTTAATTGCCAGCAGTATAATTGATACTGATACTAGATAAAAGTTAGAGAAGCAAGCGAAAAGGCTGGTTTGTTTCTTAATGCCAAGAAAACTAAGATCATGAAGATTCGAAGATGACCGGCAGTGGGCGATGATGAGCATGTTACAGTCAATGGAGTGGTTGTGGAAAGTGTGAAAGAGTTTGCTTATCTTGGAGCTGTTTTAACTAATACATGTGATGATTCACCGGAGATAAAAAGAAGAATTACCATTGCCAAAAACGCCACAGTTGCTCTCAATAACATCTGGAAAGACCGAAGCATTGCCTTACGGACAAGGCTGAGGTTAATGAACTCATTAGTTTTCCCAGTTGCGTCATGTGATTCTGAGTGTTGGGTGCTGAAGAAGATAGACAGGAGGGGGGTTCAATGGTTTTGAAATGTGGTGTTGCAGACGAGTGCTGCGTGTTAACTGGACAGAAAAGAAAACGAATGATGAAGTGCTGAGGAAAATAAATTGTGGAGACTGGCTGTTGGACATCTTGAACAAAAGGAAACTAGGGTTTATTGGTCATGTGATGAGAAGTAAAAGTATTGAGAAAAACGTGCTGACAGGAATGGTGATAGGAAGCAGAGGAAGAGGCAAACCGAAGACAAGACTAAGCGACAACATCAAAGATATTTGCGGGCTGTCGATGGTATAAGTGGGAAGAAAAGCGCAAGATCAAATTGAGTGGCGAAAGATGGTGGAGAGGTCCACGGCTGCTCAAACATGAGCATACCGTTATTGATGATATATGATATATATATATATATATATATAATATATATATTAATATATTATATATATATATAATATATATATATATATAATTTATATATTATATATACATACATACATCCACACATCCATATATATAAATATATAAATATATAATTATGATAACTATATCTATCTATTTATGTATATACATATACATATAAACAATACATATACATATATATATATATATATCTATATATATATATATATATATATATATAATATATATATATATATATATATATAATATATATATATTATATATATATATATATATATAAATATAACTGTAATATATATAATGATTATATATATATATTATATATATATATATATATATATATATATATATATATATATATATATATATATATTTATCTATATATGTATATGTATGTATATTTATATTTATATATACACAGGGCAAGGCAGAATTCCATCTCCCTGGAGACATTAGAGGCCACTGAAGCGTGTCGCATGGCTCGGCTGAATGGTAATCAAGTCCATGGTGCTGAGAAGGGAAAAGGAACAGTTCATCAGGAATCCCGCTGAGGAGGCTGAAGGCCATTTCTTGGTAAACGACCTTCGCCCTCCTACCAAGCCCTGAGAAAGTTGAATTCTAACATACACAGCTGACTGCAGTCCGATCAGCGGATGGACGGATCATCTCAGATCATGTTGGGGTTAGTGAATGTTGGCCGAGTATTTTGAGCAGTTGTACCAGGTATGCCCTCCAACAGTTAGCTTGGATGCAAGCGATGTCACAATACCTGTGCCGGACCCACCCATCAGCGAGGAACCTCCTACCCTAACGGAGGTTAGGATGGCGATTTCCAAGCTGAAGAGTAGGAAAGCTGCAGGCATATGTGGTATCCCTGATGAAGTGCTAAAGGCTGGGGGTGAACCTATGGCTCGGGGCCTGCATACAGTCCTGATTGCCATCTGGCAGTCTGGTCTGACCTGCTGATGGGCGTGGTCATCCCTCTCTGGAAGGGAAAAGGGGATCGTTGGGATTGTAGCAACTACCTTGGTATTACACTGCTCAGCATACCAGGCAAGGTTCTCGCCCACATTCTTCTGAAACGGATCCGCAACCACCTACTGAGGCATCAGAGACCGGAGCAGTCTGGATTTACTCCTGGCAAGTCCACAATAGACCGTATACTAGCGCTTCGAGTAATTGTGGAACGACGTCGTGAGTTTGGTCGTGGGTTGCTTGCAACCTACATCGACCTCAAGAAGGCGTTTGACTCGGTGCATTGGGAATCGCTACGGGAGATCCTGAGACTCAGGGGAATTCCGACGCAGATTATTGGCCTAATAGCAAGCCTTTATACTGGTACTGAAAGTGCTGTGAAGTGTGGTGGGGGTCTGTCGAACTTCTTCCCTGTTAATTCAGGGGTGAGGCAAGGATGTGTCCTTACACCAACACTTTTCAACACCTGTATGGACTGGATAATGGACTTTGCCGATGATGTTGCTATCCTATTTGAGTCCTTGGAGTCACTGGTGGCGGCTCTTGATGCATTTAACAATGAGGCGAAGCCCTTAGGCCTAGAGGTCTCCTGGACCAAGACCAAGATTCAGGACTTTGGGGGCCTGTTAGGGGAACCCGTTCAGTCGATCCATGCTTGCGGCAAGGACATTGAAGTTACAGAGAGTTTTACATACCTTGGTAGCGTAGTCCATATCTCTGGACTGTCAGACCAAGAAGTCAATAGACGGATTTGAAGATGTCGGTACCTATGCAGAAGGACCAAGCTGCGTGTCTTCAAGGCCTTCATACTGCCAGTTTTGCTCTATGGAAGCGAAACCTGGACGCTATCCAGTGTCTTGGAGTCTCGTCTTGATGCCTTTTGTAACAAGTCCCTTCGCTGGATCATGGGGTACAGTAGACAGGACCACATGTCCAACTGGCGGTTACACCGTGAGACTGGCATGTGACCTGTTACTTGCATAATCCAGGATCGCCAACCTCAGGCTATATGGGCACCTAACTCGTTTCCCTGTGGACGACCCTGCCCATCAGGTTGTCTCTTTGCGAGACAACCCTGGGTGGAGGAGGCCTGTGGAACGACCCGAGAGTCATGGATTGGGCAGCTCGACGAGACCTGTCGCGAGGAATCAGAGATGGGCCTGCCTGGAGACTCGCCTCGAGGGATCCTCGTGGCTGGAAGTGAAGGGTGATGCGGCCATGCGCCCCCGTCGGCGTTAGCCCCTTGATGATGATGATATACATATACATACATATATTTGATATATATATATATATATATATATATATATATATATATATATATATATATATATTATATATATATATATATACATATATACATATATCAAATAGATATATGTATGTATACTTATATGTATATTTATATATCATCAATACCATCAGTCTGAAACAATATACTGCAAGACGTTGGCCTCTCCCAGTCTTTTCTAACTTTATCTGTCTTGCATTTTTTGTTTCCAGTCTTGGCCCCCAAATTTCGTTATTTTGTCACGCCACCTTGTCACTGGTCTTGCCCATGGCATATATATCTGCCCACTGTTTTTTTTTCGACGCTCCCAAGTACATCTTTCATTTTTGTCTGTTCCCTGATCCATGTCGCCCTCATCTGATCTCTCAGGCTAATTCCCAGCATAAACCTCTCTATTCCTCTCTGGACATTTATTAGTTTCCTCTCCAGTAATTTGGTTGTAGTCCATGTTTCTGATCCATAGATCATAACTGGTTAAAGACTTTTCTTTTTAAACATAATGGCAAGGAGCCTCTTATTATGCTACTGTGTCTGCCGAAGGCGCTCCAGGCCTAGACTGATGCGTCGCTTAATTTCCTTTTCGTTAGATGTATTTGTCTGTGCGAATTGCCCTAGGTATATATACTTGTCCACTATCTCTAGCAGCTTCATGTATCTGCTCGATCTGAACTCTACTGTTGAACATGATCTTAGTTTTTTCTTATTCATCCTAAGTCCAACTTTTAGACTTTCTCTATTCATATCGTTTATTAGTTGCTGTATTTCAAGACTGACTGAAATGAACAATATCATCTGCAAATCTTAGATAGTTTAGGTATTCATTTTCTATTTTGATACCCTTTCCATTACATTCTAACTTCTTGAATATTTCCTCAAGACAAGTTGTAATCAGTTTTGGTGAGATGGTATCTGTGAGATGGTAGATCCTTTCTATCTCTCTTTTTTGTGTAACAAAATAATTGTTGCATTTTCCCTGGCTTTCGGAGTTTTTCCAAAAGGCATTTGTTAAAAATATTGGCTAGTTTCACTGTTGCAATTTCTCCTGTATCTATTATAAGGTCTATCCTAATTTCGTCTTCATCTGGCGTTTTCCCTCTCTTCATGCCTTTAAGCGCTCTTTTTATTTCTTCTGTTGTGATGTTAGGTACGTCTCTAGTTACCGCATTCTTCCACTACTCTTATGATTTTTTTCTTATTAGTCACTTCTGCGTCTGGTTTCTTTATTGCATACATTTGGTTTCTCCCTATTCTGAGTCTCCTTTTAGCTGTATCCATGCTGGTACCTGAGATCACTATTTCATTTATTAATTGAGTATTGAATTTCCGTACATCCTCTCTCTTCTTTTTATTTATAGTCTTTCTTAGTTCAGCTAATTGTATTTTGTCTTTGTTTGACAATACTTTCATGACCCTACGTTTTTGCATAAGCTGTTTACTTTCTACCGAGAGCTTGCTGGACCTTTGATTGACGTTCTTACCGCCTACTTCAAGTACAGCTTCCTTTATTATAACATTGAACTGTTTGTTGATATGGTCAATGTTGAAATCTTCGTCGCTTAGAAGTGAATATCTGTATTGGATGTTAAGGTTAAATTCTGTCGCTCTGGTTTTCAAGTTAGCTAAATTTGGCTGCAGTTTTCGTATGAGTTTGTTCCTTTCCTTTCTGAGGTGTATTTAATTTAGCCTCTGACCATTCTATGGTCGCTGCCGACATTTACTTTAGTAATAATTTCCACATTTATACTATATTGCGCCTATTTGAAATTATGAAGTCAGTTTCGTTTTGATGTCAGATGGCGACTTCCATGTCCACTTCCACTGTAGTCTTTTTTCGAAGAATGTGTTCATGATCGGGCCTCTGCAAAATTGATCCCCTCTCACTCCTAGTGCCTATTCCGTGATTCCCCACTACGGTTTCTCTTGTCTTTTAACCTATTTTTGCATTAAAATCTCCCATAATTATTTTGATTTTTTACTCTCTTGCTATTTCTATTTCTTCATCACTGTGGCTGTAGGTTGAACCATAGACTTGAACAATCTTTAAGTTGTACCTATTGTTTAGTTTTATTATTACTGAAGCCACTCTTTCGCTTATATTATAGAATTCCGTGATATTCATTTCTAAATGTTTGTGAACTAAGAAACCTACCCCTAATTCCTACTTGCTACCATGGGGTTTACCTCTCCAGTAGAGCACGTGTCCATCATTTAGTATCTTCTGTTCTTCGCCTAGTCTTCTACAACATCCCATTTAATGAAAGAGAGTTCCTCAAGTAATGCTAATTCATTCCTCATTGTCCTTATATGTGGGGCGGCCTGTGTTTAACCGAAGATTTTTAGCATCCTCTGCTCCGGAGCGATCCTGCTCACCGCCGTAACCAGGTGCTCCTTCGCCTCCGGGGAACGAGGGCCGTTGCTCTGTTTGTGCAGTCATGTTTTTTGATTGAGATAGACAGCCGAGTTACACTTACTGGCTTAGGTGTATCTTGGTGGAAGGGGGAGTAGTTAGCCGGGATGCCACAACAGAGTTGGCTCTGTCTAGTGTAGACTTATGAGAGCACGGGCCTGCTCACTACACCAATGAGCGCTCCCGTGAGCATAGGCTTGAGTCTCTGAAGTGCATATATGTGTGCTTATATTTTATACACTGATTTTATTTATTCGTATGTACACCTAGTGCAAACAGTTGTTCACCCGCAAATGCCCTAAGTACTACGCATTTGTTCATTTGTTCAGCATACACCTTTACATGTGCTCCTATGCATATGATATGCATACATACTCCTACATATACACGTATGTGTATATGATGTGCGCTGACTTCGGGTAGTAGCTCTGCCCATTATCCAGTCCATACAGGTGTTGAAAAGTGTTGGTGTAAGGACACAGCCTTACCTTACCCCTGAATTAACAGGGAAGAAGTTCGACAGACCCCCACCACACTTCACAGCACTTTCAGTACCAGTATAAAGGCTTGCTATTAGGCCAATAATCTGCGTCGGAATTCCCCTGAGTCTCAGGATCTCCCGTAGCGATTCACAATGCACTGAGTCAAACGCCTTTTTGAGGTCGATGTAGGTTGTAAGCAACCCACGACCAAACTCACGACGTCGTTCCACAATTACTCGAAGCACTAGTATACGGTCTATTGTGGACTTGCCTGGAGTAAATCCAGACTGCCCCGGTCTCTGATGCCTCAGTAGGTGGTTGTGGATCCGTTTCAGAAGAATGCGGGCGAGAACCTTGCCTGGTATGCTGAGCAATGTAATACCAAGGTAGTTACTACAATCCCAACGATCCCCTTTTCCCTTCCAGAGAGGAATGACCACGCCCCTCAGCAGGTCAGGGGGGATGATACCAGACTGCCAGATGGCAATCTGGACTGTATGCAGCTGGCTCTGGATGGTGTTCGTACCA
Source organism: Penaeus monodon (assembly GCF_015228065.2). Lineage (NCBI taxonomy): Eukaryota > Metazoa > Arthropoda > Malacostraca > Decapoda > Penaeidae > Penaeus > Penaeus monodon. Next base: position 17,162,352 of record NC_051421.1, on the reverse strand, counting down.
TTTATCTTGCGTTCCGATAGAAAGGTGCTTGCATTATCATTATCAGAATTGTTATCATTATTTCCCATTATTATTATCACTACCATTATTATTATCTTATTATTATTATTATTATTGTTGTTGTTGTTTTGTTGTTATTATTATTATCTTATTACTATTATCATCATTATTATTATTATTATTATTATTATTATTATTATTATTATTGTTGTTGTTGTCGTCATTGTTCTTCTTCTCCTTCTTCTTATTATTATTATTATCATCATCATCATTTTATTGTTATTATTATTATTATTGTTATTACTGTTAATACCATTACTATCATTATCATCTTTGTTATCATCAGTTTCATCATCATCATAACAATTATCATTATTATAATTGTTGATGTTGTTGTTATTGTTATAGTTATGATTATTATTATCATTCCTGAGATTATTATTTTTTTATCATTATTATTATTATTGTTATTATATATATATATATCTTCTTCTTCTTCTTCTTCAACTGGCTTTTCCATGTTCATCATGGGTCGCCGGTGTGGATCATTTTTTATCCACATCATATTATTAGATTGGCAGCTTCGTATTAAGGCCGGATGCCCTTCCTGACGCCACCACAGATGTCGGCGGCGGACCTAGCCCTTGCCTGAATAGGCATACCCTACATATATATATATATATATATATATATATATATATATATATATATATATATATATATATATATTTTTTTTTTTTTTTTTTTTTTTTTTTTTTTTTTTTTTTTTTTTTTATCATCATTGTTATTGTTATTATATTGTAGATTTGAAGATGTATGAAGTGTATGCCTAACTTGGGTCATGATCAGAGAGTTTTGAATGTCTTCGAGAGTTTCTGAAGTGGATTTGGTTATGTAAGTTTTCTTATGAATGATAGTCATCAGAGGGGTAGAGCAAGAGGTGGGTAGAGGAGAGGGTATGTTAGAAGACAGGGTAGAATGTTTAGACTGTCTCTTAAGAGGGAGGGGGTAGGTGTCCGAGTAGTGGCAGAGATTGTGCCTAAACTGTAACTTTTATACCTACCCAGTTAGACGAGAATCCTGCTGTTGTTCGGTATAACGGGGTTCCGTGCTGCGCAACCTCACCCACTTCCCACGAGAGTGCTACCTCCAGTACGGGCATGCGCTCAAGGTCATGGGGTACTCATGCCTTACGCACCGAGAGTTCATGGGCCGTCCTCCCGCCAGCCTCGTGTGGCAGAAGGGAAGCCCCCGCGTGCCCGAGGACACCCGCACCGAACACAAAAGATTCAAGATGGCCTGCCACCCCCACCCTTTTCCTCCTTCCAAAGAACCCACTACAACTATTACTCCAAGCTTTACCATGCATGCTTGGCTCCTTTTTCTTTTCCTAAAATTCATTTTCCTCAACCCCTTATCCTTCCCCTATCCCCATTCTTCCTTTCCACTCTTTTTTCCAAAGTTTGTTTTGTCAGTAAAAGAACTAATATAAAAAAACATCAGAGAATACAATTGTTACGAAGAACAAAATTTCTGGACTCATAAAGTCATTGAAACTTGCAAAAAACTAAAAATCAATATAAATATAAATGAAGCTCAAAATATAACTCCAGTACCACCATGGTATGATCTTTCCCATAAACTAGTAACAAAGTTCATGGACAACTTCACAAAAGTCCTATCTCATGAAATAATTAAAATGTAATTCCAAATGCTAATAAACACAAAATATGAGAAGCATCATAAGATATTCACAGATGATAAAAAAAAAAAAGAATCCCAATCAACGTTAGCAGCAATCTATATATAACAAAATAAACTCACAACAGTTTGGAAACTACCAAAAAATACCCAAATCATAGAGGCAGAATTATTTGCAATAAAACAAGGATTGTACTATATAAAACTTAACAAACTAACAAATGCAGTAATCTTTACAGAGTCTTAACATTAAAAAATTACAAACCAAAAACTGCAAACAAATTATATACGAAACACAAAAACTATTTTACACTTTACCAACAAAACAAAACAAAACAAAAACATCACAATACAATGGATCCCAGTGCATAAAAGCATAACTGGAAATGAAATTGTAGATCTTGCAGCAAATAAAGCTCATGAATTAGAAAATTCCATAATCTTTCCCAAGATACTAACAACATAATAAAAGACATAAAAGAAAAAAATTAAAGACAATGGGAAGAACAGTTACAAAGAACCCTTATCACAAAAACCTATTAACTCAAAGATAACACACCACAACCAGAAAATTAGATGTATGTCTCACAAGAATACTAACTAAACATACAAAACTGAAAAAACACCTACACAGACTAAATTTAGAAACCGACCCAAATTGCAGATGGTTCCAATATCCAGAAGAAACTATTGAACACTTAACATTACAATGCCCAAGATTCCATTCTGAAAGAACTAAATTATTAGAGGCATTAAAAAAGATAAAAATAACTAATCCAAATATCCTCTACTTATAACAGGGAAAATCAACCTCCTGCTAAGAAGTACTACATACTAAGACACATGAAAATCTTCCTACAAAGATCAAGAATAATAAATATCATATAAAACAGGGATCAAAACCTTAAACACAGAGAAGAAATTCCAGAAACAAGATCCAGGGAATATAGACATGAGAAGCCTAAAACCCTATAAAAGAAGATAGAAGAAGATATGGGGGGTATGTAGAAACATCTTGGAAGGAAGGGGGAGGGGCGGAATGAAGAACAGCATTAGAGTAGGGAGTAAGAGAAAAACTCAGTCGCATATTTCCTGTCTGGCCTTGCATAAAGCGAGGCCAAGTTTGAATTTGAGAGTTGCCACCTCACACTCAAACTTGTAGGTAGGGTAGCCCCTATAAAATATATTATGGAAGCCACCATAGTTGGCACATGTGTGTGACTGTGCAAAGCACTTTGATTGATCATGACCAGGTTAGGCACATGGAGGGCTTCAGGCTGTGGAGAGGCAGTGTTTGACAGGGTGGCCTAGACGCCAATAATTCTGACATTGACAAGGTGGAGGTTGATATGACATGAAGGGGCCCTCCCAATATAAACATGAAGGGGGAGGTCATGTCTAATCTTGGCAATATTGGACTAACAGCAGCCTCTAGGAGGAATGGTGTAGCATTGTACTAATACTACAGCATAGTTCATGAGGCAGGCAAGTAAGACTTCTCCACAATCTGACCAATCCTTGTTGAAGACAGGGAAATTTGTTGAGATGGAGAGAGTTCTGGTACAAATATTGAGGGAGGGATGAGACTAGGCAGGAATGAGTTTGCCGGTGAAGTCAGGGTTGATAATGCTTTAACTTCAGATTCAGATGTAACTGTGACAAGGTGGGGATGATGGGGGCGGCTAAGAAAGGAAACTTTGCCTTCTTGTTTTTGAAGGCGTTGTTGGAAGAGGAGGGTGCAGAGGGTCTGTAGAGGGCATCACAAAAAATTGATCCCATTGGCTGGGCTAAAGAGAGTACTTAAAAAGATTTGTAGAGGTAGGGGTAGTGGAACAGTGGCCTTGTGGTAGAGGGAGTGGTGTTGAGTGAAGTAGTACTGCTGAGAGATGGATAATAAGGCTGCAGAGTAGTAACAAGGCAGGGAGTAGTAAATGAAGTAGGGGATGTTGGGACAGGTGGAATGTTTCCTGGAAGTTGAGTAATAACCTGGAATGAGAGCCTGGGGTCAGGGAATCAGGGGGATTAAAATTGGTGGGCTAGTTGATAAAGGGGCAAGCCTCAATGACCATAACTGGGGTACAAAATTTTCATTACTAGCCATGGTAAACCTATATTAGAGTATGTTGGGGAGAGAAATAGTCCACTTCTCCTGGTCCCCTTGAGGGGTAAGGGCTAGACAACTAATATGCTATGTTAATAAAACACGCATTTCAGTCAAGCTTTACTCAATATTGCTAACATTTTTAATGTATAAAGTACATTTATTCTGTGTTATATACAATATCACTTATAAGAGAACATCACCCTTTTTGCCATATCACACAATTCATAAAGTTCACAGAGAGTAGTTTAAATCTGCAGTTAGCCTCTACTCTAGAATTCACAAAAAATTTGAACATAGCAAACATCTGATGAAGTATTACAAAAACAGATAAAAATGTGATGCTGCTATGCCTTGCCATTTCTCATTTTTGTAAATTGTTTGCACATCTAGTATAGGAAAATATTGCAGGATGAATGCAACTCGACCACAGAATGCTCACAATGGCTGCCAAAGTGTGAGCAAAACCACACAGTAGCATACACATTAGGTAAAGATACCTTCGTTGTGTGTTCACCTGTACACTCACACTTACAAATGTACAATTACAAAGTAAAAAAATACAAATTAGAGACCATCAAAGCAGGAAGCAGTTAAGGAGACAGAAGGGCACATCAGGACTAGCTGTTGCATTAAGCAGTTTGTGATCTCCATGGCTGTTGGTGATGGGAATTCTTTAATGTAAATGCACAATAATGAAATGCCTTTTAAACAGTGGATATGGGTTATTATCTTAATTCATAGGATACAGAAGCTTAAAATTCACTGCAACCTTTTTGCATCATCCAGAAATATCTTTGAGACTCACTCTGTGGATGGGATGGTGTTTTACAAAGGAACTATGCATAGTAGATTCCCAAAGTATACCAAACTTAGTGATTTCCAGCATGCTTGCTTAGAAAACATCAGTGTTCCTTGTATCTATTTCATGATTTTGTATCATCAGCAAAACTTCAGTTAGTACACTGAATAAAACATCATTAACTTGAGAAAAGCTTTGGTTTTCTCCAAATCTACATGCCTTTTTACAAAAAATCATCAATGTTTAATTTTCTTGAATGTGTGCAGAGAAAAAATCTTTAAAAAGAGAGGAAAATATACTACACCAGATATGAGTTTGCAAGTATAATGCATGATTTCTATTAAAATAAATTATTTTGACTAAAATCAAAAGCAGAAATGCACAGTAGAAAAGAACTGCATCTGTTTGTTTTTGTGACTGCATTGCCAAGCATAGCAGAGTATACCTAAAGGTGAGACACATTAAACAGTCTCATCAGCCTTCAGTCACATTGCAACATTTTTTTGTGAACTGTGTTAAGTTCAGTTCACTGAAAAAATTATAGTTGTTAATATGTGTGAGTATTATTTTGCATTAATTGCATTTTCTTCTACTGCATGAGATGATGCAAACTTTACATTTTTATATCTATATTATAGAATGGTTAGAGTTAGCAAAGTGGCACCTATGAATATGTCATAAAATTCATTTTTATTTTACATAATACAATAATGGAATGTACAGTCTTCAGTCATATATTTTCTCACTTCATCTTCACAGTATAGAAATTATTATTAGGCACTTCCTTGTCAGCTGAAGGTGTTGTCAGTTTTTATTTGGTGTATTATTATTCTTTTCTTGCAGTTCTTCATAATTTTCAGTACATTGCACATTTCTTTTCAATTTGCTAGAAATAAAATTTCTGCTTGTCATAATATCATCTAATTCACATTACACTGAAGCACCTAAATACACTTCACACTAAGCTACCTTCTAATCTCTGTTATATTGCTATTTCGTACCAATTTCCATTATAATTTTACAAGTTTTCAAAATAAAAATGTGGGCTTTCAACAATATTACTTAATTTCCAGATTAAAAAAAAAGGAAGAAAAAGACGGATAACATTCAAAATATCATATTTCCTTTGCTTTTATCTTACATTCGCCATCATTAACTGCATTCAGATTTGTTGTAACTGCCAAGTTTTTTCCTTTTTTCTTTTAACATGTCCCTGATGAGCACTGCAAAAGGATGACTCCCAATCTGGCTCTAGTAGTCACTCTCCCCCCACTCATGGCCAGCTGCGACATCAAGGTCATCTTCATCTAGGTCGTCATCATCAACACACACCATTACCCGATCAATTACTGAAGAGGAAAGAATTGGATGATTTAGAAGTAAAATAACTGTAAAGATACAAAATAAAATTACTTCAAAAGTCCATCTGTGCATTTATGGCTTGAAAGAAAAATTAATTACCCTAAAACCAAATTTTGTGTTATGTTAACATTATTGTCAGTAGTAGACTATGAAGAAATACAAACCAAGTAGTGTAGATTATATCGGTTATTCCGACAAAATGCATTTTAGATTTAATGACACAAAAATGCTATATAGAGAGTAAAGACAAGTTTTACATGTGAATTCACAAACCAAAAAAAGTCAAATTCAGGAATAAATATATGGAAAGATGTTGATTTATTTATAATATTCAATACTAATCAAGTGTGCAAAAATAAAAGCCAAGCATATTAGTCACTCATTAAATTTTTTCTTTTTTTTTACAGTGAAGTATTTTGCTATATTGAAAGATCAAAGTACACGCCCTTTAATTCACAGGTAGGCAGGTGTACTGTAATAAATGGTCATGCTTCTTTCACAACACTGCATCAAAGTAATTAATAATAAGATGAATAATTCATAGTATTTTCTTGTCTGATACAAATACAATATCAGAATGAAAAGAATGGTTCTCTAGTTATCAATAGGACACTGTTCTTGAATATAGTGTACATTTATTAATAAAATTATAGTATAAAATCAGTAAGAGAAACATGTATTACTTTCTCTTTTTGCAATTTTTTTTATTATTACTAATGAAAATGATCACACTGCCATCTTTGCACAGGTGTACTTTTCATCTCAAAATATGTTTTTTTTCTTACTCTGAAGAGAATCCACTTCACACCAATATCACAGATGGCAGGTTTACAAACAAATGGAAAGTAATCAGCAAATATATAAACTTATCTTTCATTTAATGCAGATATGAAAAATATACAGAAGTTAAATTAAAACCTTTTCTTCTCCATATTTTTTTCTATAGGATTTGGGTTGTAACACTAGATAATTCAAAATGCCTACATGTATACACTGAGCTGATATAAAACACTAAATACAATTAATATATCATAAAATACTATTGAAACAATTACCTACATGGAAATATATTTTAGATAATAAAATAAATGGATGCTGTTATACTGTTATATATAACAAATGCAATAAAAAAGACAGAAAACATTATTGTAGTTTGAAACAGAAGGAAAAAAGTGAGAATCTTATGGTAGTTAAAGTAGTTCTTATAAGATAATACAGACAGGCAGTTGGGTTTTTGTTGTGTAAGTGTTGTGCTTCTCCTTTTTATTTTCTTTTTGAATGTTTGGTTTCAAAGGGTTAAAAAATAGTAGAAGTGAGGATTGAATTTAAAAAAGAAAAAAGAATTAACCATTCTATGTGACTACTGAACACTTTTCAAACATTCCTTACATTCTGACACTGTAATATAAAATTATAAGTAAACTAGCTGAAAATAAAATCACAAAGATTTGTTCTTGTTACATTTCATCCATTCCCTGGTTCTTTCACAATGACATACACATTCATTCATATACCAACAAATAAATATGCTATAACATGAGACATGTTTCTTTTTGTGGAAATGTTAGACTAAATGAAGTTGCTCCCACCTTTTGCAATAAATCATAAACCTACAAATTCTTTAATACAGCTAACCTAATGGAATATGAATAATAATAAAAAAAGCAACACACTAATCTCCACAGACTGTGCGTACATTTGTATCTAATTGTCTGCCTGTGCCTGTCTTGTCTCTAATATACAGGATGAAATATGATACAATATAAATTTATAAAATGAGGCATTCTTTACAGCAAATCACCCATGCTTTCACTTGAAACAACATCATGCACCTACAAGCCTTCTGTAGAGTATTGTGAATCTTTGAATAAAATAAAAGCTACTTTGTCATGTCATTTAACTTATTGCAAATATATTTCTATATAATAACCCAGTTCAGGAGGTTTTTAATTGTGCACACATTATGTTCGTAAGGTTGATTTTCAAATTTTAAACAAGTTTTATTCTCATTTCTGACCTTTTCCATGACACTGGAAAAAAAGAGAGCATGGAATTACTCTTTTTTATCAATAAACTGCATTTAACCACACACATACACAAAGACACACAGGCATGCATAACCTCACACTCAGAATAATATATATCCAGATTTTATAAAAATATATTTATTTACATATATATATATATATATATATATATATATATATATATATATATATATATATATATTTATTTATATTATTTATATAAAAAAACCCCAAGTAATATCTTTCTATCCCTCTTTTTTTGTAGTTTTAAAATAAAATATCAGTAACCATAATAATTAATTTGCACTTTAAGTTGCATTACTAACAACTAATGAAAATCCTTATATAGTTATAGATATGGAACTAACACTTGCTAATAAAGTTGCATATTCAGGCTTTGTATCCATCTAATGAATACTCTCTAACTCCATACAAGTTACAGATTCGCATCAGCTACATAAGAACCACAAAATTAAAAGCAAACTCTGCTAAACTCAATAAAGAAGAAGCAGTTTTATTATAGCATGTAATAAGAACTCATCCTAAACCATTTAGAAATCAGTATTAAGGATGTCAGGAATCACTTTATATAATTTCTCTTTATGCAACCACAATACAATTTAGGCATTTCATACTTATTTACTTTCTTCTTATCCTGGATTTCAACCATGCATGCACTTCCCTGTATATGCTACTTCCCTTGCCTCCAAAAGGTAAATACTTTTTCTTTTAATCAAAGGCAAGACTCACTGATAACATAGATATATCAGTATCATAATTCTGGAAAGGATTCTATCAGACCAGCTGCATTTAAAAATTCATTAGAAGCTTCAGCAGTAGCAAAAATAAGCCATGTGCCTCACCCATTAATATCAGGACCTTGGACATTATCATTCAGGGCTGAGGGGTAAAGTGCAGACAGGTAGAAGAAGAAGACAAGGATGTTAGTAAAAACATAAGTTGCACCAAGTACAAATTTCTTCTCAGTAAAAAAAAAAACAAAAAAAACATAAGCATCAAGCTCTTGGTGAATAATAGGAGGAGGTCAACTTCTGATTTCTTCTTTTAACTCAAACAACTTAAAAGATTCTAATATGGTCTATAGTACAATATTTAGGAGTTACTGTTAAATCAAGAGTATAAGCATGCTGGAATTATGTGGACTCTAATAAAATCCTGGTGTTGGAATTGTATTATTGTGGTGTTTGAACTGAACCTAAGTTTCTGGAATCAGGCTTTGCAATATAGAAAAATTAAGTGTGTTTAATAACTATATACACTTATGTTATATATAGGTAGTACAGCTAAGAGACCAGGCAACCAACTAAATTATATAATTTGTCCAAACATAACATTGCTACTAAAATACAAATAATTAATTTTAAGGTTTGATTTCTTTGTTACAATAAACAAGCTCACTTACTTCTGTAAAGAGTATTATAACACAACATATTACTTAAAAATCTGTCCTAGTTTAGCAATACCTGAGATGCTGCAAATAATTTTCAAACCTAAGTGTACTGCAATGTAGCCACTGAGGTTTGTCTCATTTAAATAAAAGAAATATGTATTTATTGATATTACACTACTGGCCCATATATCCTAATCACTATCAGTACACTACACTGATTTTCCTTTAATATACTAGTCATACCTTCAAGAGCATGCTCAATCTTCTTGAGGTTGCGCAGAATACCAGCCAGTTCACGGGACGTCGATCTGGTCTGCCCTGATGACAGTGTTTGGTCACTCTCACTTAGATGTGCTAAAACTTCCTCCAATAACGCTGCACGATCTCCTTCCTCATCATACTGTGACCTGTTGATATATATCGCATCATAAACTGAAACTCTCACTTTCTTTATACTTAAAATGCTTTTTCAGTGAAAGCAGAGGAAGAAATGCTAAAAAGCATTTCATATAATGTGATTCACAGAGTACTACCATATTCTTCATAACTTCTAACCATAAATTCTGTAATAATTCTGGAACTGAGAGCAAATAAACATAATTTCACTTCTGACTAAGCCTTCATCCCAACTGTATATAAATCATAATGTTGTCAATCTCATGAAGCACTAAATGAAAAACCATAACAGAAACTTACTTGAGTTTCTGTAGTAGAGTTTCAGAAGTGGTGCGGACTTTAACAGAGAGGGAATGAATAGTGGATATGACAAGGTTATCCAGTGCTTCCATTTTTGCTTTAGATCGCCCTGATACAGTTCCTCGTGTACTTCCCATGGGAGAACGCTTACCCTCACTTCCTGATTCATCCAGTGAAGTCTTAAAAAAAAAAAAATATATAAACGAATATAAATATATGTACATATATACATACATATATATAAAATATCACTTTATAATGATACAAAGCATTAATACACAAAACAATTCCCTTACCTTTCTTGTAGGAGATCCACCTTGTCCCTCACCCTCATCTGAATGAGCATATGAAGATCTCCGAGCGCGTGCAGCTGCCAGTGTGGCTTGACGTGCTGGAGATGTGGTGTGTGGGGAAGATAGCTGATGTGGAGAGGTTGGTGACCTTCGCAGTGGAGAGCAATGAGGAACTGGTCTCTGCTGTTGCTTCAAAGAGAAAATGAGAAAAAATATTTTAAAGCTCTTGAAAACACCATAATAATTCACCAAAGTCTAAAACTAATCTTTTTATTTCACCCCTACATTCTTTTAGATCACACCCTATATTGGATGCATTACCTCCTGTTCCAGAGAGTAAGGGCCATCATCTTCACTATTATACAGGTGATTTGGCCTGCGTGGCCAGCGTCCAGCCACCCCCATGCCTTCTGTGCCATGGAAAGAGGCGGACCGTAGGAGAGAAGTTGGCGGGCTGGAATAAGACACATTTTGTGAAATCTCTAAAAGTGGTAAGTATTTTTGCTTGGGAGGAAAAAAATCTGCTTTTGTCATTTGATTTTATGGTATGATGATTATTTGTAGTCCATAATACTTTGAATTTTACCATATGCAAAATACATTACTGATAGAAATAATAAAAATAATATTACCATAAAATCTGGTACGGTATATCTTGTATAATATATATCTTATATAATATTTATCATAAGGCTCAAGACCCTCCTGTCTGCAATATTCTTGCTTAAAAGCTACATTTATCATATGTAGTAATAATGACAACAATACTGAATTAATTTAAAAAAATAATCAGATCAAAAAGACTAAAAAGAACTGCTTAACAGAATCCTGAAAATTACCTTGGCGATCTTCTATCTGATGCGCTCATAGCATTGCTTTGGGCCTGCTTATCATTCTTCTTCTCCCCCACCTTCTTCCTCCCTTCTGCTGCAGCCTTCATGGGATCGTAATTCTTCCTTCGTTTCCAGTTTTGGAAGTCCTGCTCTTTAGCAGACAGGGTGGAATTGGATCTGGGAGCACCTTTGCGGATGTTGCTTGTCATGTCCTTCTTGACTGATGACCGAGATGGTGATTTTGATACAGCCTGGGAAGGGATGATGGTACTCAATGATAATTTGATATCATGTTTTTGACTGAAGAACTGAATAGGATTGAAGAAATATATAGGCTTGGAAACTTTCTAGTTGGTTCAACAAATATGCTTAAATACTTTTTTGGGATAAACTGAAATATAAAATGAAACACATTGAGACCTTAAAATGATATGAAAAACAAAAAATGGGGAATTAAAGACGTCAATGAAACTCACAGATGTTGAGCCAGACCGAGGGAGCCGTAAACTAAATCTGCCCCCGTCTCCTCTGTTAAAGTCAGCCGAGTTGTTCTTTGGTGTGCTGGCCTGAGATGCACTACCTCTAGTATTAATATCAGACCCCTGGAGACTTTTACTCGTACTTAGGGGAATTCTGCGACTGCCGCCAGGGTTGCCTGCACTAGTAGGTCTGACAGGCTTTTTCTTTTCCACTGGCGAAGGTGTGTGGTGTTGTTGCGAAGAATCGTCACATGCAAGACGAGCTCTTCTTAAGCTAGAAAAATTTTGTTTCAGTGAATAAGGTTTCTGAAATGTGATTCAATTATATGATCCATTTTTATTACCAGGATCTACTTACAGACACAGACACACAAACGCAGAAAGATAGACAATCAGAGAGACAGACTTGCAGTCAGACATTCAACACATACAAACTCTCATATGGACACAAGATATACAGACTCAGACACAAGCAAAAACACCCACAGACCCATATACACATATACATCTATACAAATACATACATATACATAGGCACACACATACACAAACACACTCACAAATGTGGCATTGACATAAATAAATAAACAAAACTAAACTACCTGCACATGCCATAAAACATTTAGATACTATACCTAAAAGCTCTATTAAACTTGAGGGGTGGATTATTATCATTGGTCTTGCGACTATCTTTAACTGGCTCACTAGCTTCACTACTGCTATCAGACTGCAAGCTGTTTTCTTCCCGTCTATCAGCATAAACATCATACCCGCTGTCTGATACAATGGATCTTTCTCTCTTGAAGTGACTGGTGAGCTTCAGTCTTGCTTCAAGCCCCAGCGGATCAGCCTTTCTGGGACTTGTGCCCAGCGGAGGAGTTTTCGACATGCCGTCGATGCCTGCCAGCTTAAGCTTTGTCTTGAGCTGAGAGTCAATGGTTTTCATGAGTCTATCATCATCATCATTGATGGGGTAGGATGTACTGGTGTCCAAGTCTGAGTCGCCTCCTGAGTCATGGGATTCAAAGGAGGAGCCTCTCAGAGCTGCAGAGCTGCCCTTCTTCCTTTCCACTCGAGCCTGCAGAGAGGTTACAAGTTGCTGAGTGTCTCGTAGGAAAGACTCAGTGTCCCGGCTGTAGTCACTTGCAGGTTGAGTTGAAGATTCATAAAGGTCGTGCTGCAGCTGCAGGAAAGTGGAAACTCTTCATCTTTGCAACTAATTGCACACATAAAAAATCTTCTTTATGAAGCAGTTTAATTCAATATCTAATAGGGTAACATTATTCATGCACTTGCAGATACCAAAGTGAAATAAAATTTAAGATATTAATAAAATACTGTGACTGCATTTACTTTTTGGCATTTAATTAATGGCTATACACTACTGAAAATTAGAATATAATTCATCATAAATCTATTACTGATCTATATTTCTTCGGAAAGGTGTGATATGACAATTGAACATTTTATTAACAGGCTAAATGATGCATTACTTCTCTTCCCATTAGAAAATTATGTTATTAAAATTATCAAAAACAAAAACAAAAACGAAAGAAAAAGTATGAATGAAAATTATTATTTTCATAGCTTAAGAAATATATTTTAGTTTTCATTCATACCTTTTACTATATGTGTCACAATGCACTCTGTTCATTTCTACCTTAAACCAAAATATCCCTCTGAAACTCTACCAAAAGCAAATGCATCATTGTAAGATTAAAGGGTACCAGTGCACTGTTACATCAAAGTAATATATACACATATATAACTGAAAATACATAATTGCTAATTATTTAGTTGGAATTCACCCAAGGGTGAAGTAAATTAAGTCATACACTTCAACAATTTAGTTAGAGTAGTAATAAAAACTTCAAAAAGCATGGAAACTGAAAACCCAAATCCCACAAGTGCAAAGCAGGAAGAATCTGTTAAAACATGATAGTAAAGTTCATTGAAATTGCAATATAAATGTCTTGAGGATAAGATGACAACACGCAGGAAGCAGACAAAATAAGCTCTACGTTCAACTTACATGATCTGCAGATTGATCTTATGTCAAGAGAGTTGTTAGTGTGTATATGTATGTATATATATACATATACATACATATATATATATATATATATATATTATATATATAATATATATATACCAACATATATAGTATATTATATATACGTATATATATATTATATTATACGTATATAATATATATATAAAATAATATATATATATTTTATATATATATAATTTATATATATTTATATTATATTATATATATATATTAATTATATATATATAATAATATATATATATATATATATATATATATATATATATAACATATATATATATATATACCATCAAACACATATATATTATATATGTATATATATATATATATATATATATATATATATATATATATATATATGTGTATGTATATATATATGAAGAATACAAAGGAGAAAATGTGAATAAGGAGAGATATTAGTCAGGACTATTTAAACTAAATCTTGAATGTTCATTCAACAGCCTTGGGGAAAATTCTGCACTGCAAAGACTTCTGAAAGATCAAAAGCCTCAATTACTCTAAAAGAATTATACACAGAAATACTAGGGACTGGTATATGGGCTCACAAACTTAATGTACTGAAGATGGTTTCTGATAATAGTGAATGGAATCTTATGGTTGGGAGAATAACGTCACAAAAGATTGTGTAGTATAGGAAAGGTTTAAAAAGCACATCATTCATTCTTGGAAATGTAGTATTTTCCCATTAGAGTAATACATCTGTGGCATTGCCAAATAGAGGGGACACATTTATTCTGTAAAAATGATTGTTAAAAAAAATATTTTTTATTTAAATATTTAAGAGGTTTGAGGCCTTAATGTTGTCATCATTCCCAATACTGGCAAAACCACAAAAATACTTCCTCAGAATGATATAGAAGATCCTGAAGAGATTTTTAAAAATACTCATAGTAAAAGACAGATTACTGCTAGTCTAAGCAGCAGCAGTCAGAAGAAATCACACAGTTAAGATGGCAGCTGGTTAATTACAACTGTTGCTGAAAGAAGCCGAGTTCAATAAATACAAGGATACTGATAACAAAAGTTATTTGCAAAAATAACATATCCTAATGTATTAAGACCTGTCAAGCTACATATACCTATACCAAAACATGAAGTAAGAAAGACTGAAGATAAATAACATATCCTAATGTATTAAGACCTGTCAAGCTACATATACCTATACCAAAACATGAAGTAAGAAAGACTGAAGATATTTATTAACATTGTATAATACAATCTACATGTTTGATCTGGAGAGAAGAGAAGATAAAAGCTAACGTCAGTCACTTCAAAGGCACAAATCCTCAAAGACAGCACATTCACAAGAGCCAAAAGTCTGCTTACCCGGCCTTTGGTGGGACTCTCATGATCTGACATATCGGATGCCCTAGGAGAGGTCACAGCGAAGGGGGTGTGGTGCGTGGGCAACGTGGGAAGTTTCCGTCTGGGCCGCGAGTCGCTGCTCTCCTGGGAGGATGAGAGAGAAGCCAGGGGGGGTTTGTGGCCACGAGGAGATCCTGAGGAGTTCTTGACAGAGTTGTCAGGGGATTTGGTATGTTCTGCGACCTGTGCTGCCCACTGCTGGAATCCAGTTGGGACTGCTGCGGCTGATGCTGCTTGGACTCTGAAGTAGAGATATGATACATATGATATAAAATATAATATATGATATCAGTGATTTTCTTCTTATCTTATTTGCTACATTTTGGAACAAGCTATTACATCAAAATAGAATCAACATCATAGATATCATCATTATAATATTCATACTAAAGCTACTACTCTAACTATTGATAAGTGTCATCACAATAAGTCACAAATTGAGAAAAAAATAAAAATTGTCTAATCAACTGTAAGATAATCACCAACAGCTTCCAAGAAAAGAAGAAGAAGAAGAAGAAGAAGAAATTTATATACATACATATATATTAATAAAAATACAAAATCACACACAACAAATAAAAGTATTCCAAATCTATACACAAATGAAAACAAATAACCTTGAATTTCTCAGCATCGGAGCTAGTGGTCCAGGATTCCTCTGAGACAATGTTTCCTCGGGGTGTAGCTGGTGTGGCATCAGCTTCACTCTCTGGCCCTGACACACCAAAGACTCTGTCAATGTCATTTCTTGCCTGTTCTACTTCCGGGGATGGAGAGTCCTTTTCAATAGTGTATGTACCTGCCTCACTTACATCATCCTGTAGATTGAAAAATTATATTAATAAATCAGGAAAATATATTTAATGAATGTATGGACATCTCATACATTTACAAATATATGCACATATACACAGCTATGTGTACAAGTTCATATACACTCAGAAAAGATAGATAAATACACATAAAACACAAACACACACACACACACAAAAAAAAAACAAAAAAAAAAAAAAAAAAAAAAAAAAAAGGGCAAATACATACATGTATTCAACACTTACTTTTTCTTCCTTAACCTCTGTTTCTTCTTTTACTTCAAATGTCTGACAACTACTTAAGCTATTGGCACTGTTGCTCTGCTTCCTAGCCTCTGGTGTCATTTT
>NC_051421.1:17131027-17133527 GCF_015228065.2 Penaeus monodon | reverse complement strand
TCTTCTGATTCATAAGACGCACGTGCGGGTTTCAGCCTCGCGCTATTTGTCAAACGTTGGTCCAATATCCTGTTGCCGGTCGGTCGCAAGTTTAATCAAAAGACGTAGGTAAAAAAGGGGCGGCATAGCGCAGCTGGATGAGCGGTGCAACACAAGTTTCGGGTCCTGCAGAAGGTGTGAGCTGGCGGGAATAAGGGGGAAGGAAGGAAGGGGGCGGAGCAGACGGGGGGCGTTTACACGCGTGCTACGAACCCCTCAGCTTAACACCTCGAGAGGTTACCTTGGCCGAGTAAGGCGACCCAGAGCAACGAACACTGGATCAAGGCAACGCGAGGAACGACCGCATTGCAACTTTGCTATTATAAGCCAGCAACGACGCAAGCTTCGTCAGGCTGGGAAAGAACTGTGCGGCAGCTATTACCGTCAAGCACCTGGACTACAACAGCAAAGTCAAGGCGAGTCTACAAAACCCAGCGAGACTCAACACTCTCTCTCACTCACTCACACAAACAAACACACACACACACACACACACACACACACAACACACACACACACACACACACACACACACACACACACACACACACACACAAAAAAAAAAAAAAAAAAAAAAAAAAAAAAAAAAAAAAAAAAAAAACGGTCAACAAAGCCATAACCACGAGCATCAACTGGAAGTCTAAATTTGGTCAAGCAAAAAGAGGCCGAAGCAGCAAAACATTGTGGGAAAATCCGAGGTCTGTTAGGTATTTTATGTAACCTTATTTTTCCCAAGTTATCCATACAAAAAGCCCTGTAAAGCACCAGGAGACAAAATGAACTAGGAAACACCGTGGTAAACAGAGGACACAAAACTGCGAGGCAGAAAGGAATGAGGTAAAAGGAAAAAAGAAAAGAAAAAATGACGACGATAATATGGAAATATGAATAGCATACAAGAAACAGGCGAAGCGGTTACCACAACTAAAATGAACAGCAAGAAGCTCTGGGCATAAAACATTAAAGTATGAATTGATTAAGAGATATATCGCCCGAGGACGTCACACCACCACGAGCTATGTAGCACGTACCGTCACTTCGAGAACCAGAACAAAACTGGCTGTTTAACCTCTCTGGCTTCGTATGTCAAGCTCACTTACTGTACATCTGGGGCTGCGCTCCCTAAATCCTCTTATTTATTTTCTCTTGTTTTTTTGTCTTTACATTTCGCCACTGTTTCATGTATTCACTTCTATTCGCATTTCCCTTCTTTTGTCTTGTTTTTCTTTCACTATCATCCTCAAAAGAAAGCACAGGCTGGAGACTATCAAGCTTATGCGGGAATCTGCAGCAGCGGCGGCGATCCACTTTTCCTGTTAACACAAACACACCGTTCAATGATGTCTTGTGCATTGCTTGTGTGCGTGTGCGTGCACGTGTGTGTACGTGCGCGTACGTGCATATGCGTACAAGGTTTACATAAGTCTTTACTTATATAGAGATTGTATGCGTAGGCGTCTGCGTAGGCGTCTACGTGTGCGTACTATGTCCGTCAGGGTCTTTACACAGGTATAACCACTTCATCTTTATGAAAATCCTGGTTGGCATCTTCCGACCTAAGCCCTGCCTCCTCATCTATAGTCATTGCAAATAATATATCTTATTTTTTTTCTTGGTTTTGTTTTCGATCACTGTTATCACTGAACCATTTTCAAAGAAAATGCACTGAAATAACACTTACCATAAAATATTACAAATTGTTGGGGTCAAAAATGGGGCGGAGCTAATGACGACACCGCGTTTCGCCAATGAAAATGCGCCGTGACTTATCAGATATAGCTAGACACATAATGATTTGTATAATTTCCTCGATATTGTCATATTTACTAAAAGTAAAACCAAAATTCTCATCTTTTAGTTATGATAACAGCCGTCAAAGTCAATTTCATTTTTGGGTTCAATAGGCTATATGAAAGTGGAGCTACCTGGTTACATGTATACTGTATGTGTGTGTAGAGTAATACCCAATAAATGAGTGTGGACAAATAAGCTTTCCTTCGAGCGGATCTTCTTCCTCTTTCCTTTTCATCCCTTCACGATCCTTAATTGTGATATCAAAGATCTCGCTCGCACTAAGAGGTACCGTTAATAGGTTAATAGCCCGATAGATCTTATTGCGTATGGGCACCGTTCACGCTCCTCCCTTATCTCCATCAGATAACGTTTATTCTTCTCTTCCTTTGATCTCGCCCCTTCCAAAATAATGACAAGAAAGAAAGAAAAACATTTGAAGACTACGTAACAGTAAATATAAAGACGGGTCGACATGTTCAAACGAATCGCGTGAATTGTCTCGAGGCCCAAACAACCCTCGGGACTTAAAGACGCATGCGCGGGAGTCACGGCGCGACCGGACACTACTTGCATCACTACGTACCTAGTGCTCTGGCCAGACAGGCGTTACACATATTTTTTGTATGTATATGTTTTACGTGTGCATGTGATTGAGAAGGAGAAGAGA
>NC_051421.1:17124050-17130927 GCF_015228065.2 Penaeus monodon | reverse complement strand
AAAAGGAAAAAAAAGAAACACTAAAACGGGAAAGAAGCATAGTTTTTTTGGGCCAAGCACACGCTTGGGTCTGAACGACTGAACCCGGACCGACGGCGCGGGCAAGGGTGACCTTCGAGGTGGTCGGTGCCACCAGGGAGGAGCCATGGCCGGTCGCCTGGCTATTTCTCTGGCTGGTTCGTTCTCTTTCTTGTTCTCTCTCTTCTTTTCTCGTTTTCTTTCTTGTTCCCCCCCCCTCTCTCTCTTTCTCTTATTCACTGTGATCG
Source organism: Penaeus monodon (assembly GCF_015228065.2). NCBI lineage: Eukaryota > Metazoa > Arthropoda > Malacostraca > Decapoda > Penaeidae > Penaeus > Penaeus monodon. Next base: position 17,130,661 of record NC_051421.1, on the reverse strand, counting down.
TTTCCAGGGTAATTTCTCTTAATACTAGCATATAATATTTAAAATATTTAACCATGTAATCATGCAAAGTTGTCCAGGAGCTTCTCTATGAATAAAAGGTGAAAATGGCACAAGTTTATCTTTATTGCACGTAATATTTTTTTCGAGACTCTGAATATAGCGGTCTCTTCATTTCTTCCTCTTAAACTAATCTTTCTCTTCTCCCTCCGTCTCCCTTTCTCTCTTTTCTTCTCTCTCCCTCTCAGTTATGATCTTCTATTCGCTTTTTTTTTTTTCTAAAAGATTCTAATTCCGTTAGCGAGTCATTTGCACCAAGCGATAAAGACTAACTCGTTTTTTTTAAGTTCATGATGTCGACGCTAAACATATGTAAATCGCGCCCCACAATTATAAGTCTCACGGGAGTGTGACCTGGCACGCGCTATTTCAAATGAAGCTTAATTTAATTTGTGTACGGGTAACGCAGTACGGTATTTTAAGGATAGTTTTGGTGTTTAGTTGAACGAAACTTGATTTATATTCGAGTAACGCAATACCTTGTTTTATGCAAATGAAGTTTGGTTTCTGCATGAGTAATTTAAGCCTAGTTCGATGGTTATTCATCTATCCTCTCATATCCATTTTTCTCTCTTTATTTCATTTTATTATCTACGTTCCTTCGTCATTCACAAGTAGCACTCGCACAGTGCCGACACACAGCCACGTGTCTTTGTATTATGGTCACGTGTGTAAACAAAGGCCACGTGGATGTTCCGTCTTGTATGTGGCATTCTCCCCCTGCCCCTAACCCCACCATCTACCTGCACCCATTTTTTTTCAACGCACAGTAGACTTCCGCATATGGTACCAAATTTTCCCATCAGGTGACTCATTTCTTCTCATCTGGTGACTCATTTTTAAGCTCTCTGCATACCGCGGACTTACCGAGTACAGGGGCGGATCGGCGAGACCGACTCACCGTCTAAACTCGCAGCAAACTCACGTGCTAACTCCCGTGCAAATGGAGCAGATCTCAGTGACTGGCTTCTGGATCTGAGCTGTCATGTGAATTTTAATGTGAATCTAGTGTGAATATGAAAGTTGTGAGATAAGTTACGTCATGGAGGATGGTGCTTAGATAAAGGATCTAAGATTTTCCCTTCCCTCTCTCTTTTTATCTAGCTTTCGTTTCTTTTCTTTTCTCCTTCTTTCTTTCCTTCTTTTTTTTCTTTTTTTCTTCTGCTTTTTCTGTCCTTTTTCTTTTTTTCTCTCTTTCTCTCTCTTTCTCTCTCTCTTTCTCTACTCTCTCTCTCTCTCTCTCTCTCTCTCTCTCTCTCTCAGACACTAACACTCTCAGCCTCACACACTCACTCTCACTCTTACTCTTACTCACATTCACTCACACTCACACTCTCACTCTAGTTATAACGTAAGCCTATCGCCACGCCCTGAAGTCACACATGTACAGCCTTGTAAACATGAGCACAGATGGAAGGTCGCTCCCCCCCCCCCACCTTGTAAATCCTCGTTGAACACATAAACCTCGTCAGTGAGCGTCGAAGAATCCATCACAAACTCAATCCATTTTCTATTCTCCTCTTCGAACGTCTTCCTCCTTTTCTCGTTCTTTCTTTCTTTCCTCTTCTACATCTTCCTCTCCCTCTCTGTCTTCTCCCCCCTTTCTCGTCCCTACTCATTTCGTGACTTTTTCTCTAAGTGCCAGCCTCCCCTTCTCTTTCCTTCGCCATTTTTTCTCTTCTCCTCCTTCCCTGTTCTCTTTACGTTTGTTTTCCTTCCTTTCCCTTCCCCCATCTTCCCCCTCTTTTTGTGACTTTCTCCAGGCCTCCTCCTCTCCCCTCTTTCCTTCCTCCCTCGTTCTTTCCCCTCTCTCATTCCCTCTACCGGTGTCTTTTCTTTTCTTCTTCTTCTCCTTTCTCCGTGACTTTCTCTCTAGGATTCTTCCTCTCTCGCCTCTTTCCTTATCGCCTTTCTGTGTGACTTCATCTTCCATCTTTTTCCTCTCCCCTCTTTCCTTCCCCTATCTCCGTGACTTTCTCCCTCCCACCCACGAAGACACAAATCCTCTGATCGCTTTTATGATCACGCTACAACCCTGCCCCTTCCCCACCCCACCCCCATCCCTCTTAATCCTTCTCCCCATCCTCTATCCCTTTCCCCTTCCCCTCCCCTCCCTCCCTCTCCCTATCCTTAATCTCTCTCATTCCCTTCCCTGGCCGTCGGCAGTAGAACTCAACCTCTGCAACAAGTACTGTAAGAAGCGAGAACTGTGCAACAACTGACATGCTGATCAAGGGGCTCAGGAATTTGTGTGTGTTTTTTTTCAAGTATTATTCCTGTTAGGAGAAAAGGGTCATTTCAACACCATACCTTAAACATTGACATTTTACTGATGAAATTAGAAAAAAAATGAATGTTAGTAGACATCTTAGTAGATATTATTCCCAAAGCGCAGAGAAAAGTAAACAAACAGGAGCAAAGAAGTAATAAATAAAAGTGGGCAGAGAGAGAATGATGACAAGTTCGAAGAGTCAAAAGCCTGGGCAGCAGCACGGACACACGGCTAGCAGTAACTCAATAAAGACTCGTTAATGCCACAGTCCACACGCACATACACCGTAGACAGACACTGACACACAGACATGGACACACACAAGTGCACACAGGAAGATACATGGATATGGATGCAAGCAGACAGACCGACAGACAGACAGAGAGACAGACAGACAGATAGCCAGGCAGACAAACGGACAAACACACAGACAGGCAGACGGACAGACAGATGGAAGGAGACGGGCAGACGGACGGACGGACAGGCAGACAGGCAGACAGACAGACAGACAGAAAGACAGACAGTAAGACACACACACACATCAGTCGTCTAGTCTGCACCGCTATGGCCGCCTCTCTCCATCAGGCGTTATTTCGTTCGCTTTAAGACCATAACGAGAGACAGAACGAGGCACAAAGTTCAGTCAGGTAAAACCAAGAGCAGGAACACATAAAAACACCCCCACGTATGTAATACACACTGAAATATAACGTTAAGTCGGTTTCATGTTATGGCCCAACGATACAAAAACAATGGAACACAAACATTTATACAAGGCGTATAATCATGCAGATGCTTAAGATCTATAACTGCATGAATACTTTTGTATTTCACAATACCAACAACCAAAAAGATCTTCCAAATATATCCAGACTAAACAAGAATTTACTCAAAATAGAAATGAAACATTTGATCATCACGAACCTAATCTGAACTTCAAGTAATTGCATAACATTACGAGCGAATCCTACAGTCTCAAATATCAATGCTCAATACCTCTCTCATGAAGCTCTGATCAGAGCAGCGAGAAAAACAAGCTAGTAACTAAAAACCGAGTCACGAAAATAGTAACATATTCAGATGGAAAAGAGGCTTTTAAAATGGTCCCATGCATACGATAATTGACATGACCACCATGCAATCCAAAGCAACATCAAACAGACCCTCTGATATCATGCAAAAACGTTAAACCCATGACACTCGAACACTTACGCATGCTCGTAGCGAACACTGAGCCGCTCTAAGGAGATTACTTTCGGGGGGGAAATAAGCAATGACGTCATAGCAACATGACAAACAAACAAAATACTGAGAGAAGTGTGCATGCAGACAAACAATCTGAACTTGAAGAAAAAAATCGAAAAAAATTAAATAAAACAACAAAAGCAAAAGAAAAAGGCAACATCGAAACGAAAAAAAGAGAGAAAAAAAAAACACCAAACACTCAAATGAAGAAAAACAAAAGAAAAACAACAAAACAACAACATCGAAATACACAAAAAAGACGCGCGCACATAAAAAAATCACAGCACAACACATCAAACAAGCCATTATCTAAAAGAAATTTGTTAGTACAGCTTACATCCAGCCTACTGATGGTACTTCGACGCTTGGGCCGAGAGTTTCCATTCTCGTCAAAGAAATTCTCCACAACCTGTGAGACAAAAGAGCACAGGAAAGAGCGGGGTTAGTGAGGCAGAAGAGTGAGTGAAGCTCTGGGGGTGCCGGGTGATTTCGAGTGAGTGAGTGAGTGGATGAAAATGAATGAATGATATTAAATGAATGAATGAATGAGAGTAAATGAATGGATGGATAAGCGAGCGAGGAGCGTACCTTATCATGGAAAAGTTTATAATCAGCTGATGTGCAGATCAAGGGAAGGGGAACTTAATGCACCTGCCCGTGCAATTTGCGACTAATGATCCTTAAAGACGAGGGGAAAGGTGTAATTAGAACTGAAGGCATTAGATCCGTGTACACAGAGACGTGAGTGAGTGTATCCTGCCACTGCACAATAATAGCCGATAGCAGTTCAACGGATCATGCAATCTCGTTCTCCTCTTCTCTTAAAATGCATGAAATGATGAAAAAAAAGATAGTTAAGTGTCTTATTGACGTGGTGTGAGATCGAACAAAGAATGCCAGTCAAGAATGGTCACATATGACTACTGATTTAAGGCATTGTTAATGATAGTTTAAAACTAAATACGAGATATTTATGCCAATTTATTTATGCCGGCGAGTGACTCGAACCTATTTATTATATCTATCAACAAATCTACTTATCTATTTTTTATCGATCTGTATACCTTATCTATCCATCTACCTAACTGTGCATCAATTTATACATATATCCATCCATCCATTCATTCATTCATTCATCCATCCCTCCATTCATTCTTTCACCCCCCCCCATCCCTGTCTACCTATCTAGTTATCTATCAATCTATCTACCTAACAAATCCTAAAGCTTTTCCCCAACCGCGAGTAAACATATCGAGGCGCCATGAGCCCACGCCGCCCGCCATGGCATGGCAGAACGAGAAAGAAGCAGGAAGCAAGCCGAACTCATGACATGGGCCTCCACCATGAACTTCCACCATGAGCCTCTGTCATGATCCCCCTAACCTCCACACTGACCAGCTTCCTCGCCACACCAGGAAAGAGGATCATCACACAAAGGGGGGGGGGGGCGAAGGGGATAGTGATGACGACCCCCAAAGGCATCTCTTGGGTCTAGCTCAGCGCTTCTTAACCTTTTTATTACTACGCCCGCTTTGGGAATTTGTCCTTCCCTCCGCGCCCCCTTGAATCTATGAATAAGATTCTCTTCCAGATATTCAGGAAAAGTGTAAATATGTTCTTAAGTCTTTTCACTGAGTATGAATTAGTCACATTACTACTAAACTTATCGTTTGACCATGTTCCCGTTAAGAGAATTAACATGATTAGAGAAATTCCTGCTTTTTCCCAAAGGCCCGCGCCCCCCTTCGAAATTACTGACGCCTCCCAGGTGAAGAACCACTGGCCTAGGTGAACGAGTTCGGTGGTATGTTCCGAACACGACACCGCCTCGCCACTTAGGTCTCTCTCCCCGCGATTGTGGTCTTGTGTTGCATTCCCGCTGTCAGTTTGTCTAATGCAATGAGGTGGTAACACGACACGGCAACACCGTATGACACAAGCCTTGGTGTTATGTGCGTCATGCTGTCATAACAAAGCACAGCTGTGGATTCTGCGGACTTCCTGTGGACTGTGTTATTGCGGGTGATACACATGCGATATTAGCTTGGTGCTCTATTGGGTTATATAATAATAATAACCTCTCTCTCTCTCTCTCCCCCCTCTCTCTCTCTCTCTCTCTCTCTCTCTCTCTCTCTCTCTCTCTCTCTCTCTCTCTCTCTGGGTGGGTGAGTGAATGTGTTTGAAAGTATGAAAGTATCTATATATGAATGAAACCACGAACGAATGAATGGATGGATGAATGAATGAATGAATAAACGAATAAAAAAAAAACTCCCTCATTCCCTCTCCCCCTCCTCCTCCTCCAACGCTCACCTTGTGCTCCTCGACCTTCGTGAGGCTGAGGTTCCTCCTGTGCTTGGGCGCCCACTTGCTGATGGAGGCGGTGATGTCGAGCTTCTTGGCTGACGCGTCGCTATTCGTCGACGTTCCTCCGGGCCCCAGTTCGATGGTGAAGGCCATGGGAGACTGCTTCTTGGCGTCCGCGCTGTTCACCTCCTCGCTTCCACCGCCATCTTGGGACGGCGTTGTGGCGCTGGTGGAGGAGGTGGAGTGCGAGTTGGACTTGGAGAAAGGTGGAGAGGTGGACGAGTTGTTGGTGGTGGGGGTGGAGCCAGGCTGCTCGGGGACCTGCGGCTTGGCTTCGGCCGGGGCGTCGCTGGTCAGCTTCCTCTCCGTGTCTGCGGAGGAGAGAGGGAAGGCTCGTTAGGTTTCTGTCTATTTATTTAGGCTGATGTTACATGAATAAATAAGGCAGAACAGGAACAGGAAGAGGAGGTGGAGGAGGAGGAGGAGGAGGAGGAGGAGAATGTAGAGAAAAGTAAAGAAAGAAAGAAAGAAAAAACGAACCATGAAAAAGCTATGTTGTACTAACTTCAAACATTCATGGTCATTAGTCATTTTATCCATGACAAAAAAAAATGACTAAGAGTAATTAAAAACCGGAGGAAATATTACCAGAGCAGTTGGTCTAATTAAAAGAAAACCACTCGCCCAGAAAATCGAAAATAGTTCGATGAGTTCCCATTGCCTTTCACCA
>NC_051421.1:17106550-17119050 GCF_015228065.2 Penaeus monodon | reverse complement strand
ATGTGCACTCGGGGTAAATAGCATGGGCGTATCTATGCACGAGAGTACAGCTGCATGAACTCTGTGAAGAGCAGTGAGCAAATAACTGCGCCGAACCTTTCAGACGGCCGCGAGCTATTCACAGATTGCATCGCTCGAACGGACCGACGTCAAGGATCGGCCGTGAGAATGAGGATGTGGCAGGCAGTTACGCAACAGACAGAGACCGAGTTCGCTGCGAGACGGCGGTGGCGGCGGCGACGGCGGCGGCGACCTGGCTGCAGGACGGGCTATATTTATCATGCAGTCGGGAGTAGGGCAGGTCATGCAAGAAGAGATGGTATACAACCTGCTGTGAGAATGAGCTGATTAAAGGTCGTCAGGTTTGTGGCATGGTGATAATCAATTGACAAGTGGGTTCTTCTTGCGAAAATACCTGTGCTTGAACCGTCCAAGAATACCGTTCCTCTTTTTTCCCAAATGCGTATCTCAGGCTCTGAGCTATCTTTATGATGCCCCGAAGGGTGTACGAGCCTGGGTATGAAACTCGTTGTACCATTAAGGTGGGTAAGGCATTATGGACACTTACATGGCCCCTTATACCTCCTCGCTCTTTTTAACGAGTCAGCTACGCCAGGTAGACAAGAGAGGCTTGCAGTATGCTGTGCAGGGGAGTGGAAGGTTACACAACATGTCGAGCCCGCCACATGGCCTGCTACCGGCCGCATCGCTTCGGCTATATCATCTGTTGCCGCTCATCAGCCGCCTCCAAAAATGGCCACGGAATATAAAAACTGGCAGCTGCATCAGACCTGCCAATTTTCCCTCTCGATTACGGCACACAAATCCGACAATCGCACCGCTTTTGGCCCGAAAGTATTGCCATCCGCCGCCGCGAATAAAAGTATTTCAAAAACGGCATGACAACCAGCCACAAGTTCTGAGCATGGTATATGAGGTTCCTCCCTGTGACGGGCGCTGGTAACACTGCGAACCCCTTTCTCCGGACGGGCTGCCGCGAGATCTCCCGAGCCGATCCCGCGCTCGCATTCGCAGCAAAGCAACCTCGCTGTCGTGGATCAAAAGCACACGCAGGCCAACAAACGCCATGCACCCCGGGAACCTCTCGCTTGTAATACGCTTATCCACACAAGCACTGCGGGCATGAACGCAAGCAAGGACGCGAGCAAGCACACAGATTCAAATCAGTGGATCACTTCACTATGCTCGCACACGCGATGAGAGATCACGTCGCTATTTCCCTCATTTCTCATGGCACTTTCCTCCTCATGGCTCTTGATTTATTCCAGCTGGATCAAGGCCTCGATGAAGTGCATGCGAGGCGTTCTGCTTTAAGGAACAACCCACGATCCGTAGGCGTTCCTCACGCCAGTCTTTTCAACGAGTCCATAAAACTTCGGACTTCCTCTCGTGATTAAGGTTCTTGAATAAATACATGATGAGCAGGTGTATATGACCAAGGATGTTTGGCCAAACAGATGGTTTAGTTGTAGCGTTTTCCAAGCTTGGTGTGCCATCCTAGGTTATGTTACAGCGTCTTCCAACCTAGGTCCTCAAAGCCTATGCCTTCCCCTCTGTATATTATCAATGTCTTCTAGTCCACGTATATTTCCTAACATTGGTCTTCTAGCCTCACTCCTCCATCCCATGTCTTCCACTCATGTCCCACAATCTGGCACCTATTCCCAACTCCTCGTCCACGTCATGGCACCCTACACACTTACATGACAAAATCCTTGTCACTCATTCCTATGTTACTACACCCACCCTGGCAGAGAGAGAGAGAGAGAGAGAGAGAGAGAGAGAGAGAGAGAGAGAGAGAGAGAGAGAGAGAGAGAGAGAGAGAGAGAGAGAGAAAGAGAGAGATAGACCAAACCACCACTTACACCACCTCACCCCACCACCGCCAGGCACCACGTAAGCAACAACCGCCATAATTAAGCCCATATTCGCCAATATCAAGTAAAAAAAAAAAAAAAAAAAAAAAAGGAGGGGATACACACGCAGAACAGGTTTTTCCCCTCCTCCTGTGTGTGTGTGTGTCCTGCAGTCCTCGGCGCCGGGAATGACGAAGGTGAACTGCTATGGAAATGGTCGTCCTCGCCTTCGTTGCTGTTAAGTCGCCGCTAGCAGTGGCCTCCTCGTTTTTCGTCTTGCGATTATCTAACACTCTCGTTCCCCATCTCTATCTGTCTGTATGTGTTTGTCTCTGTCTGTCTCTCCCTTGTCCTCCCTCTCTCCCTCTCCTTCATCCCCTTCTCTTTTCTATTCTTTTCCTCTCTCTCTCTCTCTCTCTCTCTCTCTCTCTCTCTCTCTCTCTCTCTCTTGCGCTCTCTCTCTCTCTCTCTCTTGCGCTCTCTCTCTCTCTCTCTCTAGGAACACAGATTCGTCCAGGCTAAGAGTACTTCGAATTTGGCGTGTGTGTGTGTGTGTGTGTGTGTGTGTGCGAAACTGATTGTAAATGTCCGTGCACGCGTGAATGCATTTGTGCGTGTGCATTAGCTTGTTCGTGTATGTGAGCGAGTCTCTTCACGACTGCGTTTTCATGCCTTACTGCGTGTACATGTACGTGTTTTGATGCACGTGTTCACGTCCCAAACTGGAATGAAGAATGTGGACCAAGATGCTGCGAGACCTGTTTTTTTGGCAATATTTCCCTGTTTGCAACATCCAATATATTTATACTTGTTGCTAAGCCCGCGCCATAAAAGTTGTAATAATAATAAAGACGATGGTGGTGATGACGATTTATCTAAAAAATAATGTAATGTAATAAAACCTGGATTACTTAAAAATATCAAAATCACATATACACTGGTAAAATAAATAATTAAACGAATAAATAAATAAATAAACAAATAAATAAATCCCTAAACTAATATTTCGTTAATGCCATCAAATCCGCATCACAACTTCCTGCTCGTGAAAAAAGTCTCATCCGGAAGGTTTATATTGCGCGCCAAAAATAAAATAATAAAAATAATAATAACCAAATAAACAACAGATAGACCATTCCGTCGTTTTAAAATATATACAAAATCCCTCGGCCGGCCATTACCATTAATCTTGTAGTACGTTTATGTGAGAAAACCCGCTGGTTCTCTCTTGCTTTTCCCCTTTGCCTAATCCTCTTTTATTACTATCTCTCTCTTTCCAAAATTCTCTGCTAGCCTATATACATAACCTACCCCCCCTTCCCCTCACCCTACCACACCCGCCCTTCCCGTACCATCCTTCCTTCTCCTCACCCTAATACTCTCCCTTCCATCGCCCTAATGCCCTCCCAACCCTCTCAGCCATGAAAATACAGGCTAATTCTTCCCTCGTAACCTGAAATACATACCCCATTGGCCTCCCTTTCCCTCCCCAACACCCTTTCAACCCCTACTCTCTTAGAGACACCCTAACTCCCTTCCCCTCAAACCTCTACCATATACCCTCCCGCCTTCCCTCCCTCTACCCTAATACTCGTACCCCCCCTCCCCCTCCCTCCTCCCCCTTGCCAACACTCCCACTAACCTCCCCCACTACCCTCCCTTTCCTCCCCCCTTCCTGACTTCTCCCCTAACAAGCATTCTGCCGTTCCCTGGTTTGCAAGAAGTTACCTTTGCAAATGCAGACTTATCAGAGTGACAATATGAGACAAGTTTCCGCCCAAAGTTTTTCAATAAAACCCAAGAAGGAACAAGTTGTTCGGAGAAAATGCAGTCGTCATTTGTCTTCTTCGTGGGTGAACTTGGGACTCGGAGAGAAGAAAAAAAGAACACGAATCCTAATTGTAAATTTATGTAATCGTGGTATCACCTGTTTATTTCATCTATTGATTTATTCATTTGCCTATTCATTCATTCGTTTTATCAATTAATTCATTTATTCACTTTAGATTTTTTTAAAGAATGTAACATGTGATTGATTTTTTTAGAGTGTGAAATGTGACAGATAAGAATCTAATATGTGAAATGCTTTACGGAAAATTCTCGAGATTATAAGCGCTGTAAGATCAGGAACCTTAACCTGCAATCGGCTGAAGACAACAACGTAATTGTGCAATTCGTGAATATCTAGACTATAGTTACTTTACGTAAACAAGATAGAACAGCGATTTTACATTCTGAACTTTCCAAAACATCGGGTAATATCTAGTAATTACTATAATCAGATGAAAATTCAAAACTCTCATAGAGCTTGTCGAAGGTTTATGCTAATTTAAAAAAGGAAAAGAAAACCCCCAGATAAAAAAATATAAAAGTTTAGCCCTGTAAAACGCCTTAAGTTGGGAAACTGAGCGGAAATTATGCTTCTAGAAGCATTTTGCTGCACATGACACCTTTCTCTATTTTTTTATCTGTGATTAATACATCTCTTACGCCCTCACATGGACGAAACCACAGAAAATACAGAAAAAAATAATAACAATAATAATTATTATAAAGATAATGACAATGATGATAAAATGCCGACAATAATAATGATAATAACAATACCATGCATATTCTTATCCTGCAAGTGCTGTAATGATAATATCAATATTAATAATAATAATAATAATAATAATAATAATAATAATAATAATATGATAATAACAACAACAGTCATTACTTAATAAAAAAGAGCACCCATTTGCCTCACCAATAAAGCAGAACAAACGCGCTTAAATCTGATATATGTTCCTCACGTCCTTCGCTCTCTTGTCCACTCCCGGCCATCAGAAAGGACGCGAGGACTACAAGCAGCAGAATCAGCAGAAGCAGGAGAAGAATCGGCAGAAGCAAGACTAGAATTAGCAGAAGTAGGAGAAGAATCAGCAGATGAAGGAGCAGAAGAGCAGAATCAGCAGAAGTAGGAGAAGAATCCACAGAAGACTAGAATCAACAGAAGAAGGAGCAGAATCAGCAGAAGCAAGACTAGAATCAGCAGAAGTAGGAGCAGAATCAGCAGAAGACTAGAATCAACAGAAGAAGGAGCAGAATCGGCAGAGTAAGACTAGAATCAACAGAAGAAGGAGCAGAATCGGCAGAGTAAGACTAGAATCAACAGAAGTAGGAGCAGAATCAGCAGAGTAAGACTAGAATCAACAGAAGTAGGAGCAGAATCAGCAGAAGTAAGACTAGAATCAACAGAAGTAGGAGCAGAATCGGCAGAAGTAAGACTAGAATCAACAGAAGTAGGAGCAGAATCAGCAGAAGACTAGAATCAACAGAAGGAGCAGAATAGCAGAAGTAAGACTAGAATCAGCAGAAGTAGGAGCAGAATCAGCAGAAGTAGGACAGGCCAGAGTTCCTGCGAAGGGTGAGGGAGACTGTACCCTTTAACAGCCCGATAAGATAGCTACCGAGACTCCGCTGTCGTAGTTATTAATTCCTTGCCTTCTCTCTGCCGCCGCCCTCGTCTCTTTTCCCTTCTTCCCCTTCATTTATTTTCCTCTAGCTCCCACTTTCGTTCCGTCCGCTTTGTCATTCGCGTTTTTTCGGGAGTATTCGATCTATGTGCCTCTTCCCACCTTCATCCGCATATAAAATTTCGACATCGAGTTTTTTATGTTCATTCCCGACGATAGAACTTTTCCCCGAAGGACGCAAAACATACCCGTCCCTCCCACCCTAAACATAACCTCCCTCCCTTTCCCCCTCTTCTCCTTTCTCTAAAAGCAACGGCTGCCTCCTCCCTGCAATAAAAAAAAAATCTTGCAATAAATTCATATTCCGTCCAGTTCCGTCTTCCTTGGGGATGATGCGGGGGAGGGGGAGGGTCCCTGTCACGACCAGATCTGTGTATCCACACTATTTCTCACTCACCCGCTTCTTCTTTTTTTCCTTCTCTCTTCCCTCCGTCATTCCATACCTCGATCTATCAATCCATCTGCATCTGTGTCTCTCTCTTTCTCTCTCATTTCCTCCAAACTTCCTTCTATCCTTTGTTCTATCTCCCTCCTTCCCTCTCTACCTCTTTCTCTCCCTCCCTCCCTCTCTCCTTTTACCTCTCTCCTCATCTCCTTTCTTACCCCCGAACGGATTCACCAACTCTCGGCTTCCTCTCCGGAAGATTTCCAATAGAATTCTTTCCTGAGGTTCGTGCCGCATGGATAAAAGGGGAGGGAAAGGGGAGGGCAAAGAAGGAAGGGATGGGGGAGAGGAGGGTGAAGAAGGAAGGGAGGGGGCAGGAGAGGGTAAAGGAGGAGAGGGAAGGGAAGGGAATGGAAGGGAAAGGGAAAGGGAGGGGAGGGGAGGGGGGGGGGGGGGGAAGAGAGTGGAGGGGGTGTAGGAGGCGGTGAAGGGAGCGGAGGGGGGTGGGGTGGGGAGGGTGAAGGAGGAAGGGGGGGATGAGGAGTGGGTAAAGGAGGAGGAGAAGGAAGGGAATGGAAGGATAAGGGAGGGAGTCGGAGAGGGAGGTGGCGGGGAAGGTATAGGAGGCAGTTAGGGGAGGGAAGAGGAGGGAGAGTAGAGGGTGAAGGCGGAGGTGAAGCTTAGTGAGAGGGAGAGATTAGAGGAGACACGGATTTCTAAAGAATGTCTTTACTGTTCCTAAGAAACAATACTAATTACATTTTTTGTTCCCTCTCATAATCACATTCTTTATTGGATAGTATGTATATATATTTTCTGATCCGTTGATCTTGGTCGAAACACTACTACTGACCCCCCCCCTTTTTTTTTATAATTTTCGTTGTTAGTCTGATTCTCTCTCTATCTCTCAGATTCACCGACGTTCACCTTCGCTCCCTCCTACAATCAGTATAATTATTTATCATACATTGCTTTCGCTCTCGTTTCCCTTCCCATTTCTTTTCCCGTTTCACATTATCTTTCCTCGACTTACTTTCATACAAGCAAATGCTCAAACGAATGGTCACAACCCCCAACGGACATACAGATACGCATACACATATACATACACAAACACACACACACATACACAATGTCCACGCATACACACAAACATAATGTCCACACACCCCAATACGCACACACAATCACCCACTAAGTCACACGACACACGTAAACACACCCCAATTTGCATACCGTTGTATTGGCTCTGCAGCTATCCAGTCGCACATCAGCTGAGCGCCGACGTTTGTGAAACATCTTGCTCGAGGACTTGGGCAAAGTGAGCTCTCCAATTGTCAGCGTGAACTACCACATCCCTTCAGTTACCGGCTTGTTTGTGGATTCGCCGAGACGCACATCTGCATTGCCGAATCTTTCCCTTGTGGCCTCGACGTATGTATGCAACGGAATGCAATCTGGAATCTTGCAATTAACGCAAGCATATATTCTCTCTCTTTTTCGAATTACCCCCGAGTCTCCGTGGTACTTAGGAAACATACAAATTGGATAGTCTGCCATATTCACACAACCTCAAGACACGTATTTAAGATGCACGATGTAAATACAGACAAATAAGGCAGAGAGTGTACAGCAAGACATGCAAGACTTCGCCAGACTGGCCGATATGGATTCATACATACTCATGTAAAATGTATGCATCAATTTGCACTTCTATATCAACTACACTCACGCACGCACGCACGCACACACACACACACACTCAGATCCCAGGGACGACGACAGCACGTGCACAGACAACAAAACATTTCCCTCAGACACACACAAACACACACGTACACGCGTCGAAGGTAAATATCCCAGGGCGACTTATAACCTACTTGTTATACTTTCCTCCCCACGCCCTCCTGGACCTCCTGTCGCGCGTCACCCTCGGCGCCGCCTCACTCTTCCTCATTACTCTCTCTCTCATTTCGTCACTTACTCTTATTTTGATAACGCCCTCACATTTTCTCTTCCTCTTACTCTCTTTATCCTTCTTATACATACTTACATACATATTTACATATGTGTATACATACATACAAACATACATACATAAACACACACACACACACACACATACACACGTATATAAATATTTTTTCGGCAATCTCTATATAACAACATGGAGAGAATCTCCTTCCCCCTCGTTTTCATTACCATTCATCGCCTGAACACTCTCCTAGCACGCCTCCTTTCTCATATCCTGCCCTCTACGTCATCATACTATCACCACCCCTTCATTCCTTCATTATTCTGCATTCTCCTCTATAATCTCCATCCCTGTACCTCCATAGCTCCATCACGGGCCCTTTTCCTCAGCTGGCCATCCAAGTCCCTCTTGTTCCCCTCCATTGCACACCTGATCCACCTCCTGTTCTCAGTCCTTGCCCCTTCCCGTAGCCCTTCAACCCCTTCATCCCCATCTTGTAGCCCTTGAGCCCCTTCCTGTAACCCTTCACCCTGGCGTTCTGAAAGGCAAGGGTGACACTACGAAGGGAGTACTAACCAAGGGCAGCCAGCTTCTTGACGCGGTACTTGACGGGGGCAAGGGTCAGCTTTGCAAACCTCCAGAAAGGCGTGCTTGTAGACACCTGCGCGGGCGGTCCCACCACCTCTTCCTGGCAACGCTCTTTACGCATCCTGAAGGACCTGGATGCCACGCTGTCTCGGAAAGCTTCCAAGAGAATCCTCAAGACCTCGACTCTTCTGGCTTCCTACGCGCACTCGCACTCCCGCTGGCAGACCCTTTGTCCTGGTCTAATTCGTGTCAGTCAGTGCACTTCACTCGAGAATTCACATCACATTTTATAATTTCTGAAAAGGGTTGCTCGTAAATGCAAGGGTATGCGCCGGAATACACTTTCCTTAAAAGTTGAGCAATGACCTGTCTACTGCTTCTTCGACATTTTCCTCGTTCAAAATCGCGCTGCCGGGCAATTAGCGAAGCCGCGGTGAGGCCAACGGAGGCCACACTTGTCAGTGTCTCTCACGCTCTCCCCAACAGCAGTCTCATGCGCTTACTGCAAGACCAAGCGAGTGGAGCGTCTGTGCAGAGTGCCTGGTTGGTTGGCTCAAGTGGGTCCATGTGTTTAGCCTCCTGTGTTGGTTAATGTTACTTTCTACCGCAATGCCGTGGTCGACTGACAGATTTCCCCTTACTCCACAGATCTTTCCGTAACAAATCTGGCTAATCGAACAATAACAGGGAGAACGTGTGTTAATGTGTGCCGTGGGAGTCTGTCCACCGCACGACTAACAGTGCAAACATCTCTATATATACACCTTTCATATATCTTCGCAAAGAAAAATGTTTATATCACAAATTGGCAAAGCTTGCTTTCTATATCTATGCCAACAAAGCGTCTTTTCAGTGCAAACATACGAGAGAAGACAATTAGAAAGACCTAGAAAGTAGAGAGAAATCTGTCTCGCAAACTTCCCCCAGAAAAAAAAAAAAAAAAAAAAAAAAAAACAGCTCCGACAAAGGAATGACAAACAGAAATATCTGTCACCGAGACCCCCCAAAAGGAGGAGGTAACAACGACCGCGATGTCGATCATTACAGAATTACAGAACAATGGGGCATGGAGGAACGAGGCCGCAGCCACTTTCACTTTTCTTACAATGCAGGAGGGTTGAGTCACAGTGCATTCTTCCACTTCCCCGTTATGCCTGCGTTCCTCCGCCCATACACTGAAGATCCGTCCCCATTGCTTAGAGGACAAGCAGGGTAAAATAGGCTGTTTCAAATCCGAGATATTGATAAAATCGTAAAAAAGGCAGTTGCCGATTGATAAACATGTAAACTAATAGTGAAATAAAATCTATAATAGGATGTATTACCAACACATAAATAAATAAAACTTCGCTACATGGATGAAGGAAAGAGTGCACGCGCGTTTCAGGAGGAATAAACATACCAGAATAAATATATGCTCAGTCTCCAAAATAATAAATGACATATGCATCCTTAAGCATATTTCGAAAGTGGTGACTTAAACACTTCTCTTATCTTATTTGATGAGGCGGCATTTGGCTATCGTAAAGGAATCAAGATTGCTGATTATGCTGATAACGTTACCAATAAAGTCTATTCGCTACAGTTCCGTCGCCGAAACCTTCTGTCTGTCTCTCTCTCCCTCTCCCCCCCTCCCTCTCTCTCTCTCTCTCTCTCCCTCCCCCCCTCTCTCTCCACTCTCTCTCCCCCCTCTGTCTCTCTTTCTTCTCTCTCTATCTCTCTCCTTCTTCTCTTTCTTTCTCTCTCCTTCTTCTCTTCTCTCTCTCTCTCCTTCTTCTCTCTTCTCTCTCTCTCTCTCTCTCTCTCTTCTCTTCTCTCTCTCCTCTCTTTCCTTCTCTCTCTCTCTCTCTCTCTTTCTCTCTCTCTCTTCTTCTCTCTCTCTCTCTCTCTCCTCCTCACTCTCACTCTTTCTTCTCTCTCCTCTCTCTCTCTCTCTCTCTCTCTCTCTCTCTCTCTCTCTCTCTCTCTCTCTCTCTCTCTTCTCTTTCTCTCTCCCTCTCTTCTTCTCTCTCTCTCTCTCTCTCTCTCTCTCTCTCTCTCTCTCTCTCTCTCTTTTCTCTCTCTCGTTTTGTGCTAAATATTGTGGGCTGAATTAGTCGGTGCAACAATTAACACTGTCTGGTTACACGAACGCCTATATGTTTGCCGCCAGAACGCACTTTTAGCTTGGAGCTCGTTGCAAGACTAAATCTAATACTGCAAGACTATTTACAGTTGTACGACTAAATTTGACGCTGCAGGATTAGATTTATTGTTGCAAGATTAAATCTAATGTTGCAAGGCATACTTTAACGTTTATAAACTAAATTCAGAGTTGTAGTGTTTAAATTAAAAAAAAACACGATTCAGATTTGCAAGACTAAATTTATCATTGCAAGCGTCCTTAGGCTGACCTAATGTTGCAAAATATAATCTAGCTTTGCAAGGTTAAATTTACTGTAAGAAGACTAAACTTATCGCAGCAAAATAAAATCTGTCACTGCACGATCAAATTCACTGTAGCAAGACTAAATATATCATAGCAACTCTGAATCCATCGTTCGCAAGACTATAAACGATTGCAGAACAAACATTGCAGAACAAAATTTAACGTGGCAAGAGGAAACTCAATTACGGAGCTAGCGCATCATCTGGGTCTGAGGAGACGGGTGTTCCGGCCAGGGCGCTGGAGGGGACATGAGGGGCGTTATCCACAGGCTTTGCAACCAAGACAATCTCTGATAAAAACAATTTCTTGCACGATTCTTTTCAAAGAGAGAGGGGGGAGGGAGGACGGGGAGGGAGGGAGGGAGGGATGGAGAAAGAAGAGAGAGAGAAGAGAGAGAAGAGAGAGAGAGAGAGAGAGAGAGAGAGAGAGAGAGAGAGAGAGAGAGAGAGAGAGAGAGAGAGAGAGAGAGAGAGAGAGGAGAGGAGAGAATGAAAGAAAAGAAAAAGAAAGCGCAAGATATACAGAGAACGAAAGCCAGCAGAGACAGCTAAACAAACAATCAACCACAGCCGCACAAGACGGAATGATGCAACGCACAGTGCTGCCGAATCGCCCAGGCAAAGACAAAAGCCACGCCGCCCACGCCCGTTCTCCGGCCCGGCATCACCCACGCGGCCCGGCCAGGTTAGTGGCAGCGACCGGCCGAGCCCTTGAGCGTCTTAGTCTTCGCCTGTCGAAGTAGAGCGGCCCTAAAACCTGAGGCTCTGAAGCCTATCCGCCTTCACGTGAAATCCGTCCTTTCCTGAGTCGATAAACTGATCGTACATCAATGGATACGAAATTTAATAAACGTCTCGTATTAAGATCCCTGAATTTGACTGTTCCTTGTTTATTTTTTGGTCCGTTTTTCTCTAATTTATTTATTTTCTCCTATTCATTTTATCTATTTTCCCCTATCGTTTTCTCCTATTCATGTCATTTATTGTTTATCTATTTATCTCATCATTTATTGCATCTATTTTCTCACATTTATTTCATATATGCTTCCCCTATTTACAGAACCTACGTTTCTCCTATTTACTTCATCTGTTTTGTCTCCCATCTATTTCATCCATTTTTTCCATTTATCTCACACATTTTTCTCCTACATACTTCACCTATTCTTTTCCTACTTATCTATTTTTTCCTATTTTAAGCGAACTACAATTCTTTGAGGTTTAGACGTCGTGTCGCGAGTGACAATGGGCGATGACAGGGGCGCATGGAAAACGTAATTATTTCCTCCCGTGCGCGTCGCCGAAAGGCGAGACAATGGAAACGTAGATAAAACATTTCGGTGAACAGAAAAAAGGAAGAAAATAAAGAAAAAATAATAATATATTAAAAAATAATATATATATATATATATATATATATATATATATATATATATTATAGAAATACAAAGAGGCCTTCATAGCAAAATTAATATATACGTAAGAAATTTCTGCCCAAAGTAAAGCCGAAGGACTGAAACACACCCCGGTCAAAATGTCATCCTCAACAGGAATTCAATTCTAGCAAAGCCTTTAACAACACAGGTCACGCCAGCCGAGATGAGGTTGCGGATGCTTCAGTGACGTGGGCGATGCTGGGGTGACTCAGCGGCGTGCACTCGCAAATGTCAAGCTAAACTACCGGAAAATTACACCTTTCCAGAGATGCTACACCTGCCCCTTTCGATTAT
>NC_051421.1:17059050-17066550 GCF_015228065.2 Penaeus monodon | reverse complement strand
GTGAGGGTCTCTTTCCGCTTTAGGTGACCGCCCTCAAAATTATCCCGCTTCTCCCTGGTAAGCGAATTCTTGTTACCAGTATGTATTTTGAGAGATTCCGTGCCCTCCATACCTTCGAGTTTGTTGGTCCAGTAGAAATCGCAACACCGTAACATTCGTGTTTTTTCATTATCACATTCCTATATACCTGTAATAAAAACGCAACAAAAAAGCTAGAATGTTGGATGTACTCTCTCCCCTCTCATGACCCCAAGTAATCGATCAAAATACCGTGTGTTTTCCAAGGTACTTCGACCTTACAGCCATTGCAGTTATCGTTAATCTCTACATCCGTGTTGTTAGTCGCAGAAAAAAACGGCTTAGGGTATCTACATCGCTTCTGCGACTCGCAAGCTGATAAAACCCAAGCCTGTGCAAGCATTCCAGCCTGAAACAGTATCACGAATCCAAACGCTAAAAGTTTGAGAGTCCTGCATCGAGGCGAGATTAATTAAAAACCGCACAACTTGTTTGGTAAACACCGGGCAAATCTGACGGACTACAGCGCGTCTGATAAGAGTGGATGTGTTGTCGCTTTTAGGCTTTCGGGGAATGTAAGTAATGATACTATGGCTAAAAAGACCTGAAATAAGAATAGTGGTAATAATAATAACAATAAAACATGTCGATTAGGTTCTGAGGGTCTTAGTACCTGGCATATGCATATATAAATAGACGTATAAATAAATAAACAGATTAATATATACATACATAATATATGTATACACACACACACACACACACACACACACACACACATATATATATATATATATATATATATATATAATATATATATATAATATATATATATATATATATATATATATGTGTGTGTGTGTGTGTGTGTGTGTACGCACACGCATACGGATGCACACGCACCACGCACACACACACACACACACACACTCACACATATATATACAGACACACATACACATTCATTTACACACATACACATATACATTTATTTACAGACAAGCATAAGCACACGCATACACGAACACATCCATACACACACACACACACACACACACACACACACACACACACACACACAACACACACACACACACACACATAACATTATATATATATAATATATATAGTAATATATAATATACATACATACATCCATCCATACATACATATATATATATATATATAATATATATATATATATATATATATATATATATATAATATATATATATATATATATATATATATATATATATATGTATATATATTATATATATATATATATATATATATATATATATATGTACATAGGCATAAACATACTATATGTATATATACATATATATAGGCATATATATAAATACACACACAAACACACACACACACATTCATAGGCATTCTTTGAAAATGACAGGTAATAAGGCCCTCGGTGCCTAATTAGAGTCGGCATTTTGCATTGTTTTGGCGATGCCAGTGTTTCCCTTTAACGTAAATACACAATATGAGCACAATAGTATTATGCATTACACATTGCAGTATATGAGTTGGCAGTCTTTCTCTTTAATATAAATACGATTATTTTCAATTGCATACTAAACGTAATACGGTATATAGCTTTTCGAGCTTACATAATTCAACTAATTAAAACCATAGAAATGTACTGTAGGCCTATATACAAAATCATGAATAATCTATAAATGTACCATAGGCTTATATATAAACTTAAAATCATGAATGAATCTGAAAATGTACAGTAGATTTGTGAATCTAGAATCACGTATAATCTAGAAATGTACCCTACGTTTATATAAACTGGAAATGTAACGTAATAAATATGGATAATCTCGAAATGTAACCTAGGCCTATCTATAAATTTAGAATCATGAATATCTACAACAGCACCATATTCCGGTATATAAATTAAGAATCATTTACAATCTAGAAATATACCGTAGGCTTATATACAAATTTAGAATCATGAATAATATACTTTCCATTTTACATATACGTTAGCAACACCCAGGTTCTGCATGCCGGGTCGCACCTTTTGTTCGTTAACGTTGCATTAATTACCTTTTGTCCAGCATTTCCCACGTGTGTCCAATTAGCTGAGCCTAATGTTATGAAATCGATAATCGCAAAATACCGGTTGGGGGAAAAACATGCGATAATTATATCCGTGAATGACCTAACGACAGTCAATGGGAAAACTAAATGTAAACACTATAGATATATATAAAAAGGTCCATAATTGAACGAGTCTATTAGCACCGCTTTTATCAAAATTAGGATGGCTATCACAATCATTATCAACATGATTCGAACCAGATTAATATCAGGTTTAATATCATTAGCAGTATATTGGTCTTAAATGCATTTAAATACATCAGTAATACATAATACAGAAACCCAACGAGTAAACTAACACACAACCACGCATTCGTACACCCACACTCATACATAAACATAAATCTACACACATGCATGTATACGCGCTCGCGCGCGCGCACACGCACGCACACACACGTACACAAGCACACACACACACACAAGCACACACATATACATACGCACACACACATACATACGCACACACACATACATACGCACACACATGCATACGCACACACACACACACACACACACACACACACACACACACACACACACACACACACACACACACACACACACACACACACACGTGCACGAGTGTGAATGAGTGTGAGTGTGCGCGCGCGTGCGCATTTACATATTCATGCATGTGACTAAGCACGCGTTTGCGCATATGAGCAAACAAAACAAAATGCTATTAACCTCAAATAACAAAGGATAAACAACCCGAACCCAGACTTTATTTAGCAGAATGAAACTCCCCGCCCGTATCTCGTTACCTGAATTACGCCCGAAAGCCTACGGGACAGATGACACTAATTCGTAAACACACACTTGGGGTCAAAGGGGCCACGAATGAGCCTCACGTGCGTCCGCTACTAACCGTGAATGGCGTGCGCTTGGAAGAAACGAGCGTAAAATTCTATAAATTCAATTAATCCCTGTGGTTACGAGACATGATTCCGTGCGGGGTGCCTCGGAATATAAATCTAAAGTTTGAGAAACAGTTCCCGGTATTTATGTGGATTGCCATTCTAGGGAAAAAGAATCAAAATATAGTTTGCGTAGAATAAGGGCCTTCAATTTGAACATGTAATTGGAATAACGTCGCATGAAAGTCACTCCGAGCTTTTTAAAACATAAATTACAGTAGTTTGTATACTGTAAACCAACCGCAACACTAATCGTGCCCAGTAAAGCAACAAACACACGCTGGCTAGCTCTAGTATGCACCCAGATATCCTAACCGAGGGAGTACTGGCTCGCGGGGCCAGTACGTGGCGCCGAACACCTGGCAGCAGCCGAGCAGGTTCGACAGCTGAGGAACAGAGCGGAAGTTCTTTGTTGACCCAAGTTTAGAGCAGCTCCAGCGAACATGCGGTCTGCTAGACCTCCTGCTTCGCCCCCTAGACCCGCGTCATGTGGTGCACTGATATGTCCTCTCGTGGCGGCTCACTGGGACATGCCCGCTCACGCTAGACAGCTCTGCACCTCGGCTCTCCAAACAACAAAAACGAAGTATTCGGGCCCTTCATTCGCACGCAAACTTGACGACGAACACGCGTACTGAATTGCATCAACGACATACGACATTCACGATCACGAGCGTAAACCACCAAGCAACGAGGGAGCACACGTCCTGAATAAAGAGATCACAGCAGGAGAGACTCGAACAACGGAACAGTCATTTCGGTCTTCAATGAGCAGATTATAAGTCATCACAAGCCTTTAACAGATCGGAGAGCTTTCGTGCAAGTCTCCCCTGATAACGGTGCTGTCCTGCATCACACACAGCACCACCACTACCACCTGCTCGCCACCACGACACACACAAACAGATATGGGGGGTCCACGGTCGTCTCTGCTGAAGCAACGATTGCCCCGTCCACGTTGGTCGTTTCCTGAGGGCGTGACCCGCCGGCACAGCCCCAAAATTTGCTCTAAGGCCACTTATGAGATGCACAAAAGTGAGAAGACTGCAGCAGGCCTACACTAGCTGGCCTCGCCCCCAGACCCGGGGCTCAGGTTGGCGGGGCGCAGCTCGCTCAGATGAGGCCAGATCGATACTAGTCCTGGATACTGCCAGCGAGCGTGGCCATGCCGGGGTAGAACTCCCTCCAGCGCCGCCTCCCCTCGCAGGACCCGCCCTCTCTCCCCCTCGGCAGGATTCCCCTCCTCTCCCCTCTTCAGGATCCGTCTTCCCTTCCCTCTGTAGGACTTTCCCGTTCCTTCATAACCTTTGCGTCGCTCCCTGTGGCTAATCAAAGGATCCATTATCCCTCCCCAACATTAGGGTAGAGCTCCCACCCCTTGCCTAATAACTCCTCCCTCCCCGCCGCCCGCACGTCACGTTCCCTCCCGACGGCGGCGAAGGGAGGGCACACGTTACCCTTGTAGAACTCGACGCAGCGCCCCTCGTCTCCCCCTCGCCTACCGCCAGTCCACATCCGTCTACAGGTCTTTCTTCCCTTCTCTTCCTCCGCCTTGCGCTCTCGACGATTATCCCACCTCCCAATCATCACCCCCTTCATCTCCTAATCTCCTCAATGACCCTCTGACGCCATGGAGGTAAATAAAGATTCAACCAAAGGAAAATAACATAAAAAAGGAACTCCCTGGACTGCCTCACCCTCCTCCCGAGACTATGATTTCCGTCAAGTTGAGGCGTCCTACCCGCGTCCCGAGGACCTGGCGTTCGTGTCTGGCGAGTCGAGGAGACGATACATGCCTCTCAAGCCGTCCATTATTACGGGTCTTCGCCGAGCGTCCCTGGCAAGCTCAATCAACCTTTATCCCAAAATATTGTTTCTATTTTCTTGTTCCCTGAGCGAAATTGGGTCCGCAGTGGTAACCCGAAGCTCCTCCACTTTCTTCCCTTCCTACATTTCTGGGTTGGAGATTGCGCTGCATTATTTTTTGCCTTCCGAAAAATACAAGGGAAGTTGGGGTATTTTCTGTGTGATTAAAGACGAAAAAAATTGGGAAACGCAACGTGTTATTATGAGAAAATGAACGTCGATTCGCAGCAGATCATACTCGTCCTTCCCGCAGCACTAGGTACGTCGGTCATGATATTTCGCAATGTGCGCAGAGACTGGTCATAGCGTGTGTGCTATTCCTTCTGTGCATTTTCAAACAAAGAAAAGTGGCTTCGTTAAAGGCGCGACCAAAGGCAAGTATCTTTTGCTTTCGACCTCTCAACTTCGGCTGCACAACTCATCAGCAAGATCATTTACTGGTGAAGACTTTCTTTGTAATCAAAATTGGAAGTTAATTGTGACAAAACTATGACGTATCATTATATAAAAAAATATAAGGATACGGTATGGCCAATCAGCGAAAACAACTTTAATTAGTGGTCAAAACAGCGCTATTGGCTAAGTATTCATCTTAAAATACGTTATATCTTCCCCATAACCGCAAAACAAGTCGTGTTGTAAGAGCGCAGATGCAACAGAGGCAAAATGTGAGAAAACATACGAAGCAATCAATCTCGTTCTGTTAAAAAAAGCCCCATGAATGCGGGCGGGAGTATGGGCGTCCCGACAGAGTGTGAATGACTCCGGACGGGCTACATCAGCACAGTGTTGACATTTACATTCCGACGTTGGGTCACAATTGTTGACAGCGGCGTGTTTTTTCACAAGGCATCGACCCATTTCAACTCTTTCCATTCAATTCTTTCCACTTTCCACGCGAACGCTAGCTGAGGGATCAATAAAGCAATCCCCGGTCCCAGCGGATGCGAAGCGAAGTACAGAGGCGACGGATCACAGCACCCATCCGTCCGTCCCCTCGGCGATGCTAAGCACGCGGCCTTGCGCTCACATTCTCCGGCGCTGACCCTCATCAGCCCCGTACATGGACGCTGCTGACACGGTCGCGGCTCTACCTTCATTCTTGAAACCTCCCTCGCATTGTCTCCCTCTCACTAGCGCACTCGACCATCTGCTTGACTCTTTAATCCACACTACCACCCTGCAATTCCCCTTTTTTGTAGTATGACTGATCTAAGAACAACCATCATGAACCAATCCTGTGGTGTCATCCTGGTAGAACTACTTTCTAAACCTGCCTTGCACTCGGGTTAATCCGCGGTTACTTTATATTACAGGTACTACTCTTTCTGCCATACTAGTGTTACGCATATCCTCATACATGTGTAATTGTACTTAAGAGGAAGGCCAAATAACCAGTGTGTTTGTGCTTATTTGTTTGTTTGTTAGTTTGTGTGTGTGTGTGCGTGTGTGTGTGTGCGTGTGTGTGTGTGTGTGTGTGTGTGTGTGTGTGTGTGTGTGTGTGTGTGTGTGTGTGTGTGTGTGTGTGTGTGTGTGTGTGGGGTGTGTGCGTGCGTCGTGCGTGCGTGCGTGCGTGCGGTGCGTTTGGTGTCGTTGTGTGCGTGGTGTGTGTGTGTGTGGTGTATGTGTGTGTGTGTGTGTGCGTGGTGTGTGGTGTGTGTGTGTGTGTGTGTGCGTGTGTGTGCGTGCGTGCGTGGGTGTGCGTGCGTGCGTGGTGTGTGTGTGGTGTGTGTGTGTGTGTGTGTGTGTGTGTGTGTGGTGTGTGTGTGTGTGTGTGTGTGCATGCGTGTTTACGTATTTACGCGTGCGTGTTTGAATGAATCAACAGCACATTCATATTCGCAAGGACAGTCTCATCAACCGTATAATCCGTAACGCAAGCAAATGAAACGTGCGCTTTCTCACGTGATCACTCAAAGCAGCATACTATTTTTCAGTTCTTTTGACTTCTTAACTAAACTCCCATCGTCTATAGCGTCGAATAAAGAACTAAATTACATAACTGGCCTGAATGAGCAACGAAGGATTACAGTGGAAACGAAGACCACACAGTAAAACATCAGTCCGCCCGCCTGGCGCCCACCCTCAAGCAAGCTCCCTAAGCCGTGGTGTTTCCCCCGAGGCAATCCCTAACCGGATAAAACCTCCCGCCCTTCCACTCACTTGAAATATACCTGTCTGCAGTGCCGTCCCTCTGATCCCTAGGCTTATTTATAGGAGAACCAATCGAGTGCAAAGTCAGTGACCTGGTCGGATCAGCTGCATGCGAATCTTGCAGTCACGGCGCCCTTGGTCAGCGATTTTTTTCTGTCTTCCTTTTTTGTCCTAGCGTTTCAAAGAGTAATCTGGCGGCCCGGATTAATTCCATCTGCCAATCGGGGGGAGTGGAATCGGCACAATGAGCAGATTTGCAGCGAGGCGCGTTGGCCGTCACGATATTGGATCAGGTCGCCGTATCCATCAATAGCCGGAACAGCGACGGCACAATCCCGGCTCGGATCGCAGTCCGATCGCCACGTGCTGTCACTATCACTGTCACGCGAATCACTACTGTCATACTCATGTT
>NC_051421.1:17041550-17051550 GCF_015228065.2 Penaeus monodon | reverse complement strand
CACACATATATATAAATATATATATATATATATATATATATATATATATATATATAATATATATATAAAACACACATAGAGCATGGTTCCCAAAAGTAGTCTAAATTCCCCTAGCATGGCAGCGAGCATGCGTGCATGACCATACTTCCCCTTCCTCGCCGAGGCGTCCGGCAAAAGGCGCAAGATGGACCGCTCAGGAACTCCCACGGAAACACATTTTTCGGGACAGTATTTTTACATCTTCTCACGCTCCCCGTTTTTCTCCTCATTCCGGATATACCCCCGACATTTTAATATTCGACAAAATTGTCTTAATTTTCTGCGAATGTGCATGAAGTCAACCGGGAAATATCAATGGAAATGGATATAAACCTCGTATTTCTTCCATCCGTTTTCTTTCAAAATCTCTTTCCCAATGCCTTTGCAATGGACAGTCACTGTGGCAGCAAGAAACAAAGGCAACTGGAATCACTTCGAGTCACTTGCACTTGCAGTTCCTGCAGAGTACCTCATTGTAACTCAATGTATCTCACTGTGCTTGCGCGCACGGTATCTTACGGAACCGACGTCAGTCGCACCTGAGATAACTCCGGGTGACACTCCCCGTGGTCGGGGGTTACGTCAATAGCAGGCGAGGCTTCGTGACGTCTCCTGCAACCCTTGCAATACCACCAATTAAAACACTTCTGTCGGTATTGCATCACAGAGCAAGCAGATCAGAGTCACAGCCGCGCGAAAAGCAGGTACGTGCACGTCCATTCGTACTTTTTGGGTCTGGCGTGGGCGCCGCGAAATACACCTTGTTGGCCCGTGCGTTGCGGGGACCAGACTGCACTCTCGCTCTCACCCGGCCCTCGCCTTACTACACTCTCTCATTCACCCGCTCACTCGCACACACGCCCGACGACCTCTCCCGTGACCGCGGATACGCCGTCGTTCCTAAGGATACTCAAGAAACGGGCGAGGGCTGGATTATCGGACTATAGATACGAGAACTTTAAGGAAAAAAGTGGCTGTGTTTATGTAATTTGGGTATGACAAGTCGCTGCTATTTCCACCTCGAGATTCACTATCTCTCACCACCTCGCTGATACATGCTTATCGAGTGATAACTAAATGAAGAGGAGATAAGTGTTTATCGGGCTGTTACGCATAGGGAAGCCAATAAAAGAAGCAGGTATGCGGGTTGGAGCAACCCATCGCCATTGCAGGCGCGTCGTGGCCGAGGGGCGCTGCGTGCACCGGATCCCAAGGGCCTTCCTGAGGGGCCGTATGGTGCAAGCGGCGCGCCAGACGACCGCAGAACCGCAGGTGCTGCTAATGCTTTATCCAAGCAACTTTTGCTATTGTTGTAGCCCTCCCGCCCCGAGAGAGGCCTACCCACCCAAGGGAGGGCGCGGGAGGGTCGGTCGACTCGGTAAACAAGGTGGGGCCAGGCGCGGCCGCGGCGTTTACATTCACTTGTAAACACTGAGGTCCGGAGGGTGGGCAGGCGGGGAGGTGGGGAGGTGGGAAGGCGGGTGGGTAAGTGGGTGGGCAGGTGGGCGGGCAGTTGACTAGAGAAGGGAAGGGGGTTTGGGTGACCTTGCTCTCAGCAAAAACCCACCCTCTCTATGGTCAATGGTCAGGGGCAGTCTGGCGATCCACACTGACCTGTCGAATCGGCGTCTTATAAGGCTTTTGTTCGCCTAAAGACTCTTCAAGTTCACAGGCGGTTCGCCAGATGGTCGTTATGTAGATCAGCGACGACGACCCCGTTTCCAGACGAAGATCGAGTGCCTTTCGCCACTTCGAGGTCTCCGCCTCTCATTTTAGTAGTTCATAATTTTTCAAAACTAAATAAATAAAAAAGCACATACATATAGAGACCACAAGGGAACAAAATGAAATATCAATAAATACAATACCTCTAAAACTATTCTCCTTCGCAATAACTCCCCGAGAGAGATGACGCCACACGACCTGAGATGTGTGACAGTGTGACAGAATCTCTAAACGAATCAAGGTGTCGCCCAGGTAAAAGGCCATTCTACAAATTCATCTTCCTTTCTTTCAGTCACATAATCTATCAGCGACAATCCTGGAAAATACAATAAGCATCTCTAAAAATAACAATTTTCCCCTTCTTGATGACAGGACGAACACGAAATAGAATCAAAAATACACGGCATCCCATCATTCAAATAAGTACATCTCCCACACCGAGCGTTTAGGAGATGTGCGATCAACAAACTCGCTCCAAGTGGTATTACCAAGGTGTCGGAAACGTATACATAGCCTATCCATAACTCGTTCCGCTATGACGCCTTTTTCCTTGCGCTCTTCCCTTCCCCCTACTACATCCCACAATCTCTACGACTTTCTTCGTTCTTCTGTCATAATCACTTATTCTTTCTACGTTCGACCTCTTCTCTTTCTCCACAACTCTCCCCCAACCCCTTTCTCCTCTTCTCCCTCTCCACATCTCTCCTTCTCTTCTCTCTTCTCTCTCTTCCTCTCTCCTTCTCTCTTCTCCCTCTCTTCTCTCTTTCTCTCTCTCCCCTCTATCTCTCCCTTTCCCTCCTTCTCGCTTTCTTTCCCCCCTCTCTCTTTCTCTCCCTCTTTCTTTCCCTTTCTCTCTCTTTCTCTTTTCCTCCCTTTCTCTTTCCCTCCCTCTCTCTTTCCCTTCCACTCTCTTTCCCTCTCTCCTTCTCTCCCCTTCCACTGGTCCTTCCCCTTTCAAATATTTCTTCATTCTCTTTTCATTCAGTCTCCCTTCTTGTTTATTTTTAAGTTTGCATTTCTACTCATCTGTCTGTTTGCTCGCCTGGTCTCATCCCCGCCCACTCCTCGATCTACGTACGTCCTCCTCCGCATCCACCCTTTCGCTAACTCCCACCCACCCATCTATTCCACCCTTTCCCATGCCTCTTCCATTTGCTTCACTTATTCTCATGCAACAGTCTATTCCACCTCCTTCGCTTCCTCCCGTCCACCTATATCTACTCCTCCCACTCATACTAACCATCTCCTCCTTCCCGACCATCTCCTCCACCTACTCCATCCCGCCTATCTACTACATCCTTAATCTACTCCCACACGCCCACGTAACCATCCTCTCCACCTCCTCCCTCCCGACCATCTCATCCACCTCCTCCACCCACCCATCTCCACCACCTGTTACCCGCCCATCTATAACCTCCTCCACCCGCTCACTCCTCCCACCCATCTCCTCCACCTACTCATTCGGCCCTCCACCTCCTGAGCATCCACACACGCCTAAAGCATCTCGACCGGCGCAGTAACGGCCAAATCCTTTTCCTCTGAACCTCAAATCCTATAATCCCAAAGCATTCATCAAGTCCAGCTCCCGCCACTCTAAGCCTCGCCAAAAATCCCGTGCTTATTTCTCTCCAACTCCAGCTACAGGCAAGCAAGCACGCACGCACTATGTTTTTAGGCCTGTTTCCCTCCATTCTTTAGGACAATAATTTTTCCCCCTTTTTAAATTGCTTTTTCGAGGGTACATTCTTATATTTGAAATAGCAAGACTGGCTGTTCGTTTTCTTTCCGTTTAACACTTTTTTTATGATTTCGTTTACTTTATTCGGTTTTACGTTTCCTTCGTATATTTTTTACTACGTGGATGTTTTCCTGTTTCCACACCCTTTCTATTGCTGTCACACGCACGCACACACACACACACACACACACACACACACACACACACACACACACACACACACACACACACACACAACAACACACACACACACACACACACACCACAAACAACACAACACACACAACACCCACAAAACACACACACCACAACACACACACACACACACACACACACAACACACACACACACACACACACACAAAATATATATTTGGCAAAATATTCCAAAACTTTGTAAATTATGAAGATTATAACATATATGAAGATAATCACATAATTAAAAAGATTAGATAGGTTAATAACACTAAACAGGATAACATATGACGAGTGACTACGAATGTGACAATATAATAATGAAAATGATGATGATAAAACTAATAATAACAATAATAAAACAACAATCGTAATAATAATAACAATAACACCAACAATAACAAATACTACTATTATCATTATAACAACATGAAACAACAGCAATAATTACATAATAACCATATTTAAAACATGATAACAAAGAAACAAAAATATAAAACCGAAACAAAAAACAAAACGACAATGGCAAACGGCAGAGAAGGACAAAAGAACGGACACAGAGATGACAACTACAGAGGTGGATATGGCGACTGATGGCGGAATCAACCACAAGTAAGGGTGTCGAGTGTCCAGGTATGGGCAGGCGAAGTGACAACACACAGCCACGATCTCTTACATAACGCTGTGTCAGCCCCCTTCGCTCTGATGCCCTTTGGACGTGATAAATACAGCCTTGGATTTACCCGACTCTTGTCTTCTCCGTTCATATCATTAATCGCGTTATATCAGGTTCATCTTCACACCTCGTTATCAATTATGTCAACGTAATCATTTCTCTTTATGCTTTAGTTACGTCGAAGCATTCTGAAATGTTCCGTGTTTGGATAATTTTATGCAATTTCAGTGGTAAAAGAAACAGGAAGATGTACTCACCAAACGGATTAAGACTGGAAAATACCGGACAAGAAAGTCACTCACCTGGAAAAAGAAAAAAATAAATAAAATATTTAAAAGCACAAAGACAAACACACAAGTGTAACTCGTGCTGGCTGGGGGAAAGATGATAATCAAACTTAATAATACACTCTGTTAAATGATTTTCTTTCATCTGAATTCTGATTCTATCAAGCAGCATTGTCATACAACCTATTAACGAATATTTCTGAATGGATCCTCGTTTTCTATGATCTAGTAGTGTTTCCCCTGCAACCAAATCCACTCATTAAAAGAAAACTATTCTTTTTGAATGGATAACTTAAAATAATTCAAGCATGAATAAAAAAAAAAATACATTCTTCATATTTAAATGTGGTATAACTTGTGCTAAACGTGGCCTACATCATGCTTAATGCATATTTGATCATATTTCATGTGTATGTACGTGTATATACCATGAGCGCGCGCGCGTGCGTGTGTATGCGTGTATTTATTTGCACATCAGTCATTCCAACACAAATTTCTCGACTGAACCACATACAAGGACTTTCAACTTTTAGTACTTTGACTTCCCCTCCTTTTCCACTTTCTACTTGCTTCGCGAGGAAAATGAAAAGAAAAGAAAAGAAAAGAAATTAAAGAAAAGGCGGAGACAAAGGAAAGCCGATGAAGAGTGTTAGGGAAATTACAGGCAAATAATACGAATGACGCGAATAAGATGAACAATAGACCAAAAATAATAATAACCAAGCAAATAAATAATAAATACAATGGGACAAAAGACAATGAGGAAATAAATAAGAAATAATATATGAGATAATGGACAAAAACAAGAACAAACACTGATGATAAGGAAAGGAGGAGGAAAGGAGGACGAGGAAAAGGAAAAGGCGGAGAAGGAGGAAGGAGGACGATGATGAGCAGAAAAAGGAGGAGGAGGAGGAGGAGGAAGAAGAGAGAGGAGGAGGAAAAGAGGAGGAGGAGGAGGAGGAGGAGGAGGAAGAATAGGAGGAAAAGGAGGAAGAAGAAGAGGAGGAGAGGAGAAGGAGGAAGGGGGAGAGAGGAGGAGGAAGGAGGAGGAGGAGGAGGAGGAGGAGGAGGAGAGGAAGGAGAGGAGAGGAGAGAAGGAGAGAGGAGGGGAGAGAGAAGAAGTGAGAGAAGAGAGAGAGGAGAGAGAGAAGAGAGAGAGAGAGAGAGAGAGAGAGAGAGAGAGAGAGAGAGAGAGAGAGAGAAAGAGAGGGAGAGAGAGAGAGAAACAAAATGCATTAAAATTAATAAAAAAAAAAAAAGTCAAATTTCTCGAAAAAAAAAACACAAACAGAAAAAACAATAACTCTACCACACAAGAACAGCAACAGAAACAGAACTCAATAACAACAGCAGCAACCAAAGAGCAGATTCGGGTTAAGTAGCAGCCGTGGCAGAGCGGCCGAATTACGATGGAAATTATTATCATTTTCCTCCAAGGCTTACGCTTTGCCTTGCTAACGCCGAGCTTCGGGAAATAATTGTCACTGATGAAAAATATTAATGGTGATGGTGGTTGCTGTGGTGGTTGCTGTTGTTGTTGTTGTTGGTGGTGGTGGTGGTGGGTAGGGGTTTCGGAAGGGTCGTGATGTTAGTGGGGGATGATATTGTGGCTGTGGTGGTTGTAGTGCGGCGATGATGGTGGTGGATGAAATACAACCACAATAGTTAACAACATTCCTCAGAACTACAAACCACACACACACACACACAAATCAAACTCAATAGCAGCGAAAGAAATAATAAAAAAGGGAAATTACAGAAAGGAAGAGACAAGAAGAAGGAATTACAGGAGCAGCAGCAACAGTAGTGATTCCAAACCAGTGTTCCTGAATTCCAATATTTACGGAAAGGAGGTCTCGGCCAAAGCAGGAATTGCGTGACACTCGACAATGGCATTCGCCAGGTAATCTATAAATACCCACGGTATTAAAAAAATACAGTCGTTATTTTCGTGTTCTTTTTTCTCCTTACGGTAAATTTCATGAGTAAATGGAATGAATCCAAAGATATAACATACATGCATTTTATTGCATTAGTTTATTCATAGAAAATAATAGTAGAAAAGAGACAATTAAGCAAAGGAACGAGCAACCACGCGATATATGAATGAAATAAAATAAAAGAGAATGAAGAATCAAGGGAAGCAAAACACAACAAAAGAAATACTAAGAAAAGAGAACTAAAAGAAACAAGGGAAAAATCTAACACCAAGCCTTTCCTAAACTTCTCTCAACACAAGTAATAATTACAAAATAAGTAAATAAACAAACAAACAAGTAGAATAAAATAAAATAATAATAAAAAAGGCTATAAGATAAATAAGATGACACAACTTCGGCGAAATGTGGCTGGCGAGGAG
Organism: Penaeus monodon; assembly: GCF_015228065.2. Classification (NCBI taxonomy): domain Eukaryota; kingdom Metazoa; phylum Arthropoda; class Malacostraca; order Decapoda; family Penaeidae; genus Penaeus; species Penaeus monodon. The sequence continues at coordinate 17,044,529 of NC_051421.1, read as the reverse complement.
TGGAGGGAGGGGGGTAGGAGGGAAGGGGAATGTGGAGGAGGAGGTGGTGAGGGGAGGAGGAGGAGGAGGAGGAGGAGGAGGAGGAGGAGGAGGAGGAGGAGGAGGAGGAGGGGAGGAAGGGAGAGTTGTAGGAGAGGAGGGGAGGGGAGGAGGACGTAGGGGTAGGAGGGGAGGGGAGGGCGTAAGAGGTAGGAGAAGGAGGAGGAGTAAGAGGAAGAGAAGGAAGAGGACAAGAAAGAAGAGGAGGAGGAACAGGAGGAGGAGAAAGAAGAGGAAGTAGGCGGTAGAAGGTAGGCGAACGAGGGGGGGGGGGAGATGACAGACGAAACAGCGACCCCCCCCTCCCTCCCAGCATGACGACCTTGGCAGCAGCTGACCCCCCGCCCCTCCAGCAATACATTCTCGAAGCATGACGGCGAAGGCTCGCGTATTGGGGGGGGGGGGGGGGATTTGGTCATCAGAAGAAGGGAAAACCGAAAAATGGGAAAGTACGTACTGCAATATCCGTTAGAGAGATACGTAAGAATACTATGCAATATATGTGGATGGCAAATTATTTGAAAAGTATCTTACAGAATTCTGAATAAACATCAGCAAACAATAGGCTTTAGCCTAAATACAAGGAACTTTAAGAATCTATATTTTTTTACATAAACGCAAGGAACTAAATGAATCTACAAGCTTTAACAAAAAAGAAACAAAACATCAGGAGCTATTACGAGGACATTCGCGAAGATCTTCGACTCGACAGCTGTCGGGATATATCAACAAGTCTGCCAAAGGGTCAGAGTCCGACAGGAGATGTGCTGAAAGGTCTCCTGAGACTTCTTGGGAGACGATACAGGGTCATCGAGGCCGGATCTTGTTACCGCAAGCACCCTCAAGTAATTTCAAACATGATGAGATAGCGTTCCATGTGGTATCGAGAAACAGAACATAGAGAATATATTTTTTTTCCTTTTTTCCATTTTCCTCTTCGTCATTCCGTTTTTTTTCTCATTGTCCCCGCCTCCTCTTTCAACATAATACTCGGGTATTACATAACGTGTAATCTCCACACCCAACGCTAGATATCTGAACTTCCGATGTCTCACTGTAATTTTGTGTCCTTCATAAACAGTCAGTAGTTTAAGATCCGTCCTTGGGGAGTCTTGACGAAATTGATCTATACAATACCGACCCCTTTGATCTTCCCGTGCAGACAAGACCTTCGCCAAATTATCAAACAGACCCGAGGCCCAGAACGCTAGACCGTCCAGATGCGTCATCAAACTTACTTACAGGTTCTGAACACCGCAGAGGTGCCATGCTCCGAGGCTTCAGGAACCACCGGGGACTTCAGGAACCAACCCGGAGGAGGGCGACACATGCACCACTATCGAACGACAGACAGTGTATGGGAGGAAGAACGTCGCCGCGACCGTCCTCTCTCGCCACCACTACCACCGCGACTCCACAATACGGTAAGACGAGAACCTCAACATGGAAAACCCGTCTGACGAGGGAGCGACGGACACGCTGGATGGAGCCGCGAAGGAAAGGGTGAAGGGAATGGGGGATCTCAGTGCCACCGAATAAAAGGGGAATAGAAGGGGACAGGGAAAGGGAAAGGAAGATAAGGTGACATAGACACATACATAGAATACAGGGATAAAAACAGAAAGGGAAGAGTAGGAAAGGTGACACAGACGCATACACAGAACACGGGGATAAAAACGGAAGGGATAGGAAAGGGAAGCTCACCCCGACGTCCAGGATGAACAGGGCAATAAAAAGGGGATGAGAAGAACAGGGGAAAGGAGCTTTCACACTGCCGACGAGGCACACAATAAACACGAGAGTAAAAGAGAGAGGAAATGACGACGGAGTTTACATTGACGGATAAACACAACGACCACGGGAATAGATAAGAGAAAGAAAGAATGAGTCAGGGAACGTCACCGTGAAAACACGAAACTAACCTTCTGAGTTACATCACTTACCCTCTTAATTTCAGGGGATGAATGAACAGGAAAGCATGAAAAAAGGTAAAATAAAGGGAGAAGATAAAGATCTGTGCTATAAAATTAAAAAAATACCCTTAAGGTCAAATCCATTCCATTTGCAAGGTCCATCGTAATCGAGATTCAACCTGTGATGAGTTCTAACCCGGAAGGATTTTTCGAGGACACGTGCTCTAATTCCTATTATCATTATTTCCAAATTACGCCGAAGGAAACAATATAATAACAAACTAAACTAAACACAGACAAAGAAAAAAACTATAGTCATAACGCCCATGATAAATATAAACAAATGAATAAAAAACAACAATTGTACACCAATTCATCTTTAACTCCATCTCTATTTTTAGAACAGGTACAGCCTCCCGGGGCACGCGAGGGGCGGAGTGGCGGCGCTACAATAACAATTACATTACGGCTCTTTTACGACTGTTTCTCACCTGGCTATTACCTGTAACGGTTCTCTAAGGCGACGGGTATTTTTGCCAACGTTGCGTCTCTCTTATCTGATAAGCAGTAAAAATCTGGAGACTGATTACATATATCTGCGCCTTTCTGAACGCCAATTAAGCGATTTAAAGTAATTCCAATGAAACTAAGATAAATTTGTTTTAAAAGATGTGTCTGTCAATAATTACGTCTTGACAATGTCTGTTGGAATACGTTTTTAAGACATAGAAGCCTTTTTGCCTGAAGTTCATCACAACTTTAAAAAGAAAATTCCAGATACAGAAACTTATGTAAACCGACACACGACACACATACAAGACTGCTGCGACTGCAAGACACAATGGCATACATACAACTAGCCTACCAATTACTGAATTACCTGTAATTAACATTCCTCTTTTACCTGATTTATATTTCTCTGCGTCTCCCTTTTTCCCTCCTCCTCTACTTCATTCCCTATTTCGCCCTCTTTCTTTTCTTTTCAGTTCTTTTCTTCTTCTTCTCTCTCTATCTATCTTTCATCTCT
>NC_051421.1:17031550-17036550 GCF_015228065.2 Penaeus monodon | reverse complement strand
TACAGCGGGCGTCCCTCTTCGTCAGGACTTCCCGCACCTCCCGGTTCCTCCGCTCTACCTCGGCGCCCTCTGGCACGGGGCGCGTGCGGGCCCAGCCGGGCACTATAGGAGAGCCAGGCATACCGGTCCAGAATGGCACTGTAGGGGAGTTTGGCACCGCTGCCCAGCCCGGCACGGAGGGCCAGGAAGGCTCGGCGGACGAAGCGGGCGGTGAAATGGCGGCGTCGACGAGGCTGAAGGGCCTCTTGGGGGCGGGCGGGTCGCACAGGCAGAGGCAAGCCGAGTCGCCCTCCCTGTCGGGGCCTCGCTGCCTCGCGTCACCTCCCGACGGCGGGGGGGGCCTCGGCTGATGGTCCTTCTCTCTCCTGCAGTCGAAGAGCCGATGCAGGATCCCTCTACGGTCCTGGCGCTCGGCCCCGTCGGCGACCTGCCTCGGCCGGTGGCGCGACCGCGGCTGCGGCTTTTCACTGAAGCGGCAACTGGCCCCGTTAGTTTTCCCCTTTGCATGAACCTCTTCGGTGCTGTCTTTGAGACCGCCAACAAAGGCGTCACGGACTTCTAAGCCTCCGTATTTGTCGTGCAAACATAGGCTGCTCGCTGGGGCGTAGCAGTGATGCTGCGGCTGGTCGAAGGCTGTCCTTCCTCTGTGGCCCTCGGGAAACACAAGGAACGTGGGCGAGTAACTCATGCTTCACGCCATGGGGCACAGGATGCTCCTCCTCGAGTCTAGGCACTGCGAGATCTCACACAACGCACAGATAACACTCATATCGCACCGGCGAACGATTCATCAATCAGTTTTTCGTAACACCTGTATTCCGTTTACTAATCAGCGGGGAGAATCTACTCCAAAATAATATCATAACAATATAATCACATGAATAATGAAACGATAACCGACACACAGCCTCCAACTGAATGTACCGCACTGGGTTCCCTTTTTCCTCCTAAAAAGGATTATAATACGACTGCCTGCTTATCCACTCTGATACCTGTATGTTCAATAAGTACGCTATAACAAACAATAAAAAAACAAAGTGGACTATTTGCAGAAATGGAAACAACTGAATCATATGATTTCAATTACAACAATTACAGAGGAAAGGAGGGAGGGGGAAGGGGGGAGGGGAGAGAGTGAGAGAGGGAGGGAAGGAGAGGGAGGGAGGGAGCGAGAGAGAGAGAGAGAGAGAGAGAGAGAGAGAGAGAGAGAGAGAGAGAGAGAGAGAGAGAGAGAGAGAGAGAGGGACAGAGGGAGAGAATGTGGGTCTATTTAATTATCTAACATAAATAAATAAATGAAAAATAAACACGATAACTTAATACAAAATAAGCAAAGTAATATCAATAAATACAAAATAAAAACATCGAAAAAGGTTATGGTTAGAACGGTAGCTCGGCCAATTTGAGAAAAAAAATATATATATGCACACACACACACACACACACACACACACACACACACACACACACACACACACACTCACACACATACACACACACACATACAAATATATCTATCTATCTATCTATATGTATATATATATATATATATATATATATATATATATATATATATATAAAGAAAGTAAAAAAGAAAACGTTTTAGTCAGGCCTGAAAAGCTTCGTGCGGTAATAGATTGTGATCTTATTTTGTGCGTGAGAGATGGAGCTGGAGGTGGGAGGGGAGGGAGGGAGAGAAAAAAAGAAAAAGAAAAGAGAGAGAGAGAGAGAGAGAGAGAGAGAGAGAGAGAGAGAGAGAGAGAGAGAGAGAGAGAGAGAGAGAGAGAGAGAGAGAGAGAGAGAGATGCAAATATATGGATGCAAACAACATAGGCCTACATACATACATATATATACAGACATACAGAGAGACGGACAGACTACCACCTACAAAACCTCTCTCTCTCTCTCTCTCTCTCTCTCTCTCTCTCTCTCTCTCTCTCTCTCTCTCTCTCTCTCTCTCTCTCTCTCTCCTGACCTCAATAACCTCGAACACCCTCTCATGCCACCACAGCATTGGCTCCATAAGGTGGTATGACAAGGTCACCCTGTCACGCACTACCACGTGACACTCCCTCCCCCCTCACATACCCTGGCCCTCCCCCTCCCCTCCCAACGTCCCAAGGTCAATGGTGTTTCTTCACCAATCAATATGCACTCGAACACACGTGGATCAGACGGCCTTCAGCTGCCTCTAGATCTGAAGGGTACTGAAAGAATAAAAAAAAAGTAAAAAAGAAAAGAAGGAAAAAAAGAAGACAAAAAGAAAAAAGAAAAGAAAAGAAAAAGTGCAGGTTCAGGTCTTTCTTTCGACTTTCTTGCCGCTTGTTTCGACCGCAGGCGAAATGGGGCGAGCTACTTTTCTTTTTTTTCTGTTTTATATTTGCACTAGATTCGCCGTGAGAGAAAGTGACGGTTTCCTCTCACCGCAGCGTTAATGCGATACATTTTTTTTTCTCTCTTTTTAACGGAATTCCCTCACCCCTCTCTCCTCCTTTTTCTCTCTCCTCCCCCTCTCTCCCTCCTTCCCTGCCTGCCAGCCTTTTCCTTTCGCCTTCCCTCTCACTCTCTCCCCCTCCCTCTCCCTCTCCCTTCCTAGTCTTGCGTTCTCGTTCAGCACTACCAGTGGATGGCAACCCCGGCCATTCCTTGCACAGAGGGGGTAATTTAGAAGCAAAGTCCACAGACAGCCTGCCACACCAAGAATGACCATTGTAACAAGTGGAATTAAACTAAATTATTAATAACCTATTATCTTTTATCTCTCACCTTCCTTCTCCCTCTCCTTTACTCCCCCCTCACCTTCGCCCTCACCCTTTCTCTACAGAAATCACGAAAAAATCTGCGCTACATTCAACTTGTGGAAATCGCAATAGTGTAAAAAAACATTACCACAAAAGGTAATTACTTTTGGCCAAAGTCGCACCCGAACCGACTCCCTCATACAATGCAAGAATAGTGTTTACCTGCGGGCTACATCAGAGAGAGAGAGAGAGAGAGAGAGAGAGAGAGAGAGAGAGGGAGAGGAAAGGAGAGAGGGAGGGAGAGAAGGGAGGGAGAGAAGGAAGGAAGAAGGGAGGGAGGAGGAAGGAGGAGGAGGATGGAAGGGGAGGAGGAAGGTGAGAGGGACGTAAGGAAGGAGGGAGGCGAAAAGGGAGGAAGAGAATGCAAGGAGAAAGGGAGAAAAACATAAACAAACCGAAAAAGACAAACAGACTGAAACAGCGAGAGAAAAAATAAAAACACAAACTTAATTCCTCAAAAAAGGCAGACAGCCAACGCGGCACGGCCTCAGGCGCTCGTATCCTACATCAGCCGAGGGATTTTAGAAAAGAATAAGAAGGATTCCCGGCGAGATACGAGGAAGAGAGAACGCACCCGATAGGAATTATGAGCAACGCCATGACACGGTGATGCTAGCGAGGCCGGTCACGGAGGCAGGGAACGGCCTCTCTCGGGGGAAGTTCGCACGAGGGATATGACAAGCAGAAGAAAGGAAATAATAAGCATTCCGAGAGATTCATAAATGGCGGGAAGAAGGCGGGAAGGGAGGGGAATAAAGAAGGCTCGGCGCTCCCGGACTGCAAATCAGGGAGGGAGAAAATACGCCGACGAACAAAAGGAAGTTTCATCTACGCCCCAAATGCTCTCTCTCTCTCTCTCTCTCTCTCTCTCTCTCTCTCTCTCTCTCTCTCTCTCTCTCTCTCTCTCTCTCTCTCTCTCTCTCTCTCTCTCTCTCTTTTATGGGGGGGGGGTTATATCTCTGTTTTCCTCTCTTTTCTTTTCTTTTGAGCGGCACCAGCGTTGAAAATCGACGTGTCAAGCGTTACAGAGCGAGAAGCAATGATGATCTTTAGAAAAAAAAGTTCAAGAGAAAACGAAATTTTCGCAATGGTGAGAGAAAACGTTTACAAAAACACCAGACGAATTTTACGGAAAAGAAAAAAAACGGAAGAAGGCAAGTTTTCGTTTCAAAAGTTTACAGCAGAAAATGGTGTAAATTACAGACGTTGTGAGTAGGAAGTGGAATAAGAGGCAATACACAGAAAAATACTTTTGTAATGGGATGTAACTGAAGATGAAAGATGGATGATAATACAATAATAAAAAAAAAAAATAATAACAATAATGGTGATGATGATAATACTAGTAATAATGATAATAATAATAATAATAATAATAATAATAATAATAATAATAATAATAGTAATAATAATAATAATAATAATAATAATAATAATAATAATAATAATAACAACAACAACAATAATAATAGTAACAACAATATCAATAATAGTATAAATGTAATGATAATAATGATAGTGATGATGATGATAATAATGATAATAATAACACAACCAGTAACAATACTACTATGGTAATGATAACATTAAAAGTAACAACACTACTATGATAATAACAACAATAACAGTAATCTAATCAAACATAATAATACTAATAAAAACTGCTATTACTACTACTACTACTACTACTAATAATAATAATAATAATAATATCAATAATAATGATATGATACTAATGATAATAAAACAAAAACAACGACGATAATAATAATAATAATAATAATAATAATAATAATAATAATAATAATAATAATAGCAAACAGAAAACAGAAAGAGAAATAACAACAGCAACAAGAACAATAATGATGATGATGATGATGATAATCGGAAAATGAAAATAATGATACTTCTACTACTACTACTACTACTAATTTCAATAACAACAACAACAACAACAATAACAATAATAACAACAACAACAACAACAATACAGACAAAATAATATACTAAACACAGCATCCCCCAAAATCCCAGCCGCCAAACCCAAGAAAAACAACGAACTAAAACCGACAGAAAAAGTCTCGACGAGCGAAGACGCCTGGGAGGGACCCGCAGCGCGAACACTAAATCACTCAACAAAATAAATAAATAGATAGATAGATGGATAAATAAATTCATAAAACAAAATAAATAAAT
>NC_051421.1:17021550-17026550 GCF_015228065.2 Penaeus monodon | reverse complement strand
CCTGGGCGCCGCAGAGGAACCACAGAGGAGCCAAATTCGCAAACAAAACCCTACCGCTACCAATAACAAAGTGCTAAGATTTTCAAAGGCCTTCGAATCTGTTCTTTCGACCAATCGACGGATGCGCAGGCCTTTCTTCCAGCTTTACCGTTCGTGAGGAAATGTTCTCACGAATACGATGTTTGTAAGGGGAGTCCACGCTACGCACGGTGCACCTTAATTGTGCATCGCTCAGGTGCTCCGTCCCAGCAGGTGCGCCATACGCTCTCTCTCTCTCCTCCTCCTTCTCCCCCTCCCTCGTCCTTTTCCCCGTCCGAAAGGTCTTGACTCCTTCGCTTTACGTTTTTGTTTGCATCTTTACAGCACTTTTTAAGCTTCTGACTTCCGGTGTATGGTTGTGCACCAGACGTTACGACCTGGAGCGGGAAAAGACGGGGTTTTGCTCGCTAGCTGCGGATTGGTCTTTAGGTCCCCAAACTAGTGTTTTCATATTTCCATTTTCATATTTTTTTCAGTGTGAATTCGGTACACACCTTTCGTTTATAATTATGGGATCGACATAGAGTAGAGAACAATTTTAATTGACAAACGAGCGCGGAACAAACATCCCTAAAGACAATAATACTGCAATGGTCATAAAAATTCGGCTCGTAATTCATAAAAAATAATTCAACCGCAATTTCACACTACTGCCACCAGTTCAAATTCATATAAGGATCATACTGATTACATGGAAATTACATTTACTTCGGAATTTACACCCATCAGTTGAACTTCCTCAATCTCATAACACACGACGAACTTTCTTAAAAATAAAACACAGATGGCGTTACGGCAACCAGTGCGTCTGAAAAGAACCCAGATCAGTGAAAACCTCAATTTTCTCTGTCTCTCACCCAACCATGAATAAAAGGTTTGCTTGGTCACTCTTGCCGTGAGAGGAGGAGGTTGCTGGAAACTCTTTCGTTAACGAGTAGTTCATGAGATGCAATGGTAATGCTGCGAGTTCCTTTTTTCTGTCTCTCTAGTCGTAGTCTGTGAGTAAAGGTAGGGTTCTAGGGATTTTAATTGTTAGAGTTTTACAATAGCGATGATAGTGACGATGGTGGTGATCATGTGGTGGTGGGGTGGTGTTGGTGGCGGTAATAGAAGGGGTAGTGCCGATAACGATACCGATGACGACGATGACTGATGGTGCTCATAACGATGACAATCTTACTAATGGCAACAACACAGCATCACATCAACGTCACAACCAAATTTTCATAAACCTACAAACCGCAACCGTAAAAAACTACCATACCAACTACACCGTGCAACCAACCCAACAAGGATTTCTCGTCGCTTTAATTACCTTCTCAGCCAACCACTTCCTCTCTGTACTTTGAACAACCTCCTTTTCCACTGTGAATTGCAACCTCGAGTTTCTCCCCCCCACATCGACTACCTCGCCCTTCACTCATGGGCGCCTGTTTTCCCAGCCATGAAATAGTCCTCGTGAAGGTGTCCGGATTCGTGCTTTCTTCATGACCCATGGACGACGCCACGTCATCTTGAACACCTTGCCTAATGACCTTTTTTCTTTCTCTTCGCCAACGCTCATTTTCATTGCTTTTAATGTTTCGCCATCGTCTTCCATGTTGCCGTATGCACTGTCCTACCAAGTCTCCGTAACACCGAACATTTTCAACATTTTCCACAACCCCGTATGTGCTTTCATGGACAGTTTAGTCCTAACTCCTCATGAACGGTATAACTCCAGATCATATTTGCCAGGAAAATTCTGCAGAACTAACGAACAGCACAGACTTTCTCTATATATGTATTTCTCACGAACAGTCTGGATAGGCTAACTCCATTACGTACTTAAGACGCACATTCTGTGCACCTCCATGTGTATATCTATGAATAATATTCTTTATAACTCCATATTTACTCCCAATAAACGGCATAATTCCATATGTATTTACCATGCACAGTCTCTAAAACCCCTTAAGTACCTCCCATGAACGGTATAACTCCATAAGTACTTTTATGGGCAGAACAATCTCTCCAACTCCATATGAACTTACCTTGCACAGTCTCTATGTCTCCGTACATATTACCGTGAATGATCTTGATAACTATGCCTGCCTGTTGCAGTCACCCGTGACACCTTTCCCGCCATCACCATGAATTCCGCGCCCTGAATAGAGTGTTGTTGAGGATCACCTGAATGGCTTACAAGAATTCCCTTCCGCCACTGTGACTCATTACTCCTCCTCCTCCCTTCTCCCCTTATCTTCACACTATCTCTCTCGTCACGCCCCTCCCTGATGCACTCTGCTTCCCCTAATCTTTTCACCTAATACAACTTAGCAACCTGCGCCACCGACTAATGACTCCCGTGCCTCTTCTCCTTCATACCCCCTCTCCTCGTCCCCTTCCTCTCCACTGAACTTCCTTCAAGTCTACCTTCTCTTCATCCTCTATTTCCTTCCCCCCTTTCCGCTCCACTCCCGCTCTCTTGCCTACCCATCTGTCCCTCTTTCTTTCTCCTTCACTTTCTCGCATTTCGCTGTACCCATCTCTCGCTGTATCTCTCACTCGCTTTCTTCTAGTTCTCTCTCTTCCCTCTTTCCTATCCCTCTCCCCACTACCTTCTCTCTCTCTCTCTCTCTCTCTTCATTTCTCCCTCTTCCTCCTTCTCTCCCTCCCTCTTCTCTCCCCCGTCTTCTCCCCTCCCCCCTTCTTTCCCTCCCTCTTACCTCTTCTCCTTTCACCTTCCCTCGTCTCTCCCACCCCGCCCACTGCACTAACCGCCTCTCCCTTCCATCTTCCTTAAGTTTATTCTTCTTCTTCCCCTGTCTTCAATTTGGACCCTCGTGAGACCCGCGCTGATTCGATGCCAGTATGCCTCCCGGATCGAAAATTATCAGGCAGCGTCATGCACGAGGCAGTAATGGAGGGTCTGAACGTCTCCGTCTCGTCATGGAGGGTTGTCCGTCTCCTCGATGTCTGGAGGTCATGACGAGACAATTATGTTGATGTGACGATGTGTTTGACTTTCTGATGAATCTATAGCTGTGAGCGATCACTGTCCTAGAACTAGGGACATCATTTAAACTAATTGAAAACTGTTAGTTTAAACTGTTAGTTTTACTTGCTAGTTCTTTCGTAGTACTATACCTTATGATAACTCTTTCAATCACTCTCCTTTCTCTCTTCCTTTCATTCCCATTCTTCTTCTCCTTCTCTCCTTATCTCCCTTGCCCTCTCCCTTTCCCTTTCCATTTCCTTCTCCCTTTTCCACTCCTGTTCCCTCTCCCTCTCCTACTCCCTTGTACCTATGCAGTGGCAGCTAATTCCCTTGGCAGTTTCTCACGGGTCCTGGGAAAGTACTGCGAGGCAGTGGAGCGCTAAAAGGATTTAATCCCACTTCAACTGTATTAATTTCCGTCCGGGTCCACATTAGCATCCTGAGGAAAGTCCGCGTAGAAGACCTCCTTTACTTCCCTACTTGTCTCTCTCCCTCCCTCTCTCAGCCTCTCCCTTCCTTCCCTCATCCTCCCTCTCAGCCTCTCCCTCTCCCTCCTTCCCTCCCCCTCATCCTGAGCTCGGTCTCTCTTACCTTGCTGGAAGCCGTAGGTGGCAGGGTCGTGGCGATGGCGCTGGTGGTAGCGAGGACTCAGGTCTTCGTCCCGCAGCACCAAGGCGAAGGCTGGCATGGCGGCGGTGGACGAAGGTAGGCGATCACGTGACGACTTTGCGAATCTGTGATCACGTGACGACTTTGCGAATTACCGATGGCACGGCGTTGATTTCTCACGTTTCATAACTTCTAAAAACTCTCTTTAAAGTGCGCTTTGGTTCGAGTTACTTCAATTCACTTCAACCTACGTCTGCTACTCCCCGGTATAGGTCACTGCAGGTCACTTCGACTGAGGTCTGTTTTGCCAATTAACGATGGGTTTGGGGGCGTCACTTCTCATGTCCCACAAACTCCCTTAATGTGCTCTTTTCTTTTGGTCACTTCCACTCACTTCTCCTCCCGCCAAGGAAAAGAAAAGTCATTGAGGCAATTTCCCCTCGCTGTGCTTTATCAGACGTCCACATGCAATTCCCACATGCTTTACCGAGCTCCGCTGCATGTATAATCTTCCTTCTCCTCCTTATTCTTTTCCTTTTCCTCTTTCTCAGGAACCACTAGGTGGTTAGCTGCACATCGCGGAGAAAGAAAGAACGAAAAGAAAAAAATCCTGGCGGAACAAACCATCCATTAGACCGTGGCTATTTACTCTAGCATATAATCTCGCATGACAAGCGCTACCGTGGCAGGCGCTGAGGGTGGACAGACAGGGCCTTTTGAGGGGACGTCGCCGTTTCCACACTGACATCCTTCGCGTCCTAGACTCCGGACTTCCTCTCCTGCCACGCCCTGGGGTCCGCAGAGCATGGCGCTCTCACGAATGACTCACTCCTCCTTTGTATTTCTTTTATTTCTTTATTTACTTCTCTTTCTTAATCTCAGTCTCAATCTCTCTCTTCTCTCTCTCTCTCTCTCTCTCTCTCTCTCTCTCTCTCTCTCTCTCTCTCTCTCTCTCTCTCTCTCTCTCTCTCTCTCTCTCTCCTTCTCCCTCTCCCTCTCACACTCGCACTCGCACTCGCACTCGCACTCGCACTCGCACTCGCACTCGCACTCGCACTCACATTCCCTCTCCTCTCTCGCCCTCTCCCACTCTCACACGTATGCACAACAATAAAAGCAGTGATAAAACGTAACAAAATACTCTCAGCTTCCAAAAGGCGAAAGTAATTTCATTTTTTGCCATGCACTGCGCAAGTTTCCAGGAAATAAGTATTAGAGAGTGAAATTCCAGCTGTTTACCGCACACGACCCTCACTACGTATTTGACCCTGGCTGGTTGCCCTATGAGTGGTGCTTTATACCACAATGAGCCGTTAAAAATATGTATAACAATAATAATAACAAATAAATAAATAAATAAAAAATCCCGTCT
>NC_051421.1:17011550-17014050 GCF_015228065.2 Penaeus monodon | reverse complement strand
GGTCGAGTGGAGATCACAACTTGACGAAGGGGGGATGAAGATGAAAGATAAAACTTGGAACATGTTTAAGAATAAAATAATAATAAAAATCTTTTCACTGTGTGTGTGTATGTGTGCGCGTGCGTGTGGTGAGATCAAGAGAGAGAGAGAGAGAGAGAGGGAGAGGGAGAGGGAGAGGGAGAGAGAGAGAGAGAGAGAGAGAGAGAGAGAGAGAGAGAGAGAGAGAGAGAGAGAGAGAGAGAGAGAGAGAGAGAGAGAGAGAGAGAGAGAGATCATACAAAATAATAACGATAAAAAGCGAGCATGACAGTAAGAAATTCTGGGGAGGGAAGCAATGGTGCCGAAGAATGCACAGGAAACCAACAGATCACAGGAAGGAGGAGGGAGGGAGTGGGAAAGGAAGAGAAGAAGGGAGGGAGAAGGGGGAGGGAGACGGGGAAGAGGGGAGGGGAGGGGAGGGGAGGGAGGGAAAGGAAGAGGGAGAGGGAAGAGGGGGAGTAGGATGTGTGGGGAAGGGATAAAAGAGAGGCGAGAAAGGAATCACAGGAAATCGAAAATGCCCTGAGGGAAAGAGTGAAGAAAGGGAGGAAGAGGAAGGGGGAAAGGGAGGAGGCAGGAGAGGAGGATGAGGCTGAGGAAGAAGAAGAGAGAGGGAGGAGGGAGAGTGAGAGATATGATATGAGAGAGGGAGCAGGAGAAGAAAACGAAGTCGAGGAAGAGGGAGGGAAAAGGGAGAGGGGAGACTGAGAGAGGTAGGGACAGAGGGAGGGAGGGAAGAAGAGAGAGAGTGAGAGGGAGGGAGGGAGAAAGGGAATGAGGAGTGAAGAGTGAGATAGAGAGAAAGAGCAAGAGAGAGAGATAAAAAAGAGAAAGTGCTCGGGCGTAACAGGTACTAATAACAAACATGCAATACTACCGTTCCGGACGATGACAATGGGCAGTGGATAGGGAAGGGAGGAGGTAACCGTGTAATAAAAGGAAACAGGAAAGACAGGAACAGAAAGAATGAATAAACGTTTCGACAATAAAGCAAATCACAAAGCCGCCGCTTAATAATACCCGGAAGACAATATAAAATCAGAGGAAGTTGTTACATTCTAAATAGTAACACTTATCGTTACTCATTATTTTTATAAACATTAATAAGAATATTAGCAGTAGTAGCTTCATGGTGGGTCTAGTGTTTAGTAATAGTAGTAGTGAAAATAGTACATTTACTACTTATAAACTATCACAACTGCTACTGTAAAACTATCATCAAGATCATCACTACCAGTACAAATATACTAATAATAACAACACTAACATTTAAAACAGCACCCACCCACCCCACCCACACCCACACACACGCCAAATTCAGAGCCATAACGCCCGACGACACTTCAACAGGAAGCCAAAGCATCGAAGGCCACCGACCCCCTAAAATAACCCCTAAAAATCACAAAACGTCCAAGAGGCGAGGCCCCAGCGAGCGTCCTGTGGTTGCCATGGAGACGAACGAAAAACATGACCTTGCGCCCGGATAGACACTCTCTATGGTTGTTCATTTCATCTAATCAATAACCCTTGGGACAATATCGATTAATATACATTCCATTACGTATTAGCAACACGCTCGGTGCATGACTGCCTCGCGGCGGTAGAGGAATAACGTACGTGTCGCGTGCATGAGCGTATAGTCATTAGTCATCTCAAAAGAACTTTCAAGAACTATCAATCACATTGGAAACGTGACAAATTATATATCAGAATCGAATTATAACCGTGATAAACTGTAAAAAAGAACAAAAAAGATAGGTGCATTCGAATACTATTGCAAAGCATATTTCACTTATTATTTTTTTTTGCATATTCAAATAAAAATTATTGAATATCAGGTGTCATGCAAGGAGAGATGTTAGCATAAAATACAATGAAATACAATCCGTATGTAAAAGATGATATGCGTTTATTCATGAGAAAATTCGGACATTGACAGTTAAAAACAAAAAAAAGTAAAAAGTACTAGTGTAAGGTGATTAACTATATCACATTTTCTTTTGAACTTTCACACAACGTGGAAAAAATGTCAATTTTCTACTACTGCAAAATCCTTTACCGTTTTCTAACCTCAGCGCTTAGGTTAAACTTTAAAATTCGGAGAGAAACCAGTGCTGAAGATCCACCTCGACTGTGAATTGTTTTACCATAACGGTTCTATTTCTTTCTCCCTTTATTTATTTATTTCTCTTTCTCTCCCTCTCTCTCGCCCTCTCCCTCTCCTTTTCCTTCTCCCTCTCCCTCTTCTTCTCTCCTCCCCCTCTCCTTTTTTGTCTTTCCCCCCCTCTCTTCCTCTCTCCTCCCTCTCCCTCTCTCCCGTGCGTGCCCGGCAAATGTTGTGCTTGCCATCTGCCTTCGCAATCACACCCCTCCCCCCTCATCTCCCCCTCCCTCCCCACCCATTCCCCCCTTCCCCACCCCTTCCCGTTTCCCACCTGCCACGAGTCCTCGCTATGAGTCA
>NC_051421.1:16994050-17006550 GCF_015228065.2 Penaeus monodon | reverse complement strand
AAGCACTGGAAGATTTCGCAGCGTCAGTCAGCGGAACTGCAGCTATTCGGCCGTAAAAAAATTATCGTGCTTTTACCCTTTTCAGAGGCAATATTCGTGCGTTTTCTTCTGCTTCCCTTAGTTGTTCTATTTGCTCTTGAAAGGTCCCCCTTCTCTCACTCTATCCTCGGTTAACGAGAAGCCTTAAAGATGCACTTTGGCTTCCTTATCAGTCATTTCAAAGTGTCTCTAGTGGGTTGCGAAACATGTTGCTTCCTGTGGCTTACTTCTGCGTAATGAGGATAAACTTAGAGGAACGCGTGTTCAAGCATTTAATGTTTGCGTTTTGTTAAGTGGTAAATACATATTTTTGTTTTGCTTTAATCCTCGCTTTAATTAAAACATACACTATATCATTAAAACAAAGAAAGAACGACAGAATACCACCGTATATATATATATATATATATATATATATATATATATATATATATATATATATATATATATATATAGAGAGAGAGAGAGAGAGGGAGGGAGGGAGGGAGGGAGGGAGGGAGGGAGGGAGGGAGGGAGGGAGGGAGGGAGAGGGAGAGAGAGAGAGAGAGACATAGATAGATATAAATATATATACACATATATCTACATCAATAGATATGAATATATAAATAAAAAAAAAAAAAAAAAAATATATATATATATATACATACATACATACATATATATATGTATATATATATATATATATATATATATATATATATATATATATATATATATATATAAACAAGAAATTACCGACAATCACCGGCGAAGAAATTTAGACCCAGTAATTTGACAGTTGATGAAAAGGTGCCTGTGCGAACGATGCAAATAACTTTTTATAAATGATAATTGGTGGTTCAGCAAGTGATTCAGAAGGTTAATGAAGAGACTGGGATAATCCAATTGAATACTGTGACGGTTAATAGGTTAAACTGACGCTGATCAAACCTGCTGCATCGCTTGACGGTTGAAGAAAGGGAGACAAACCAATTTGTGACTTTTTAACGATCGATTGGGATACTGATGTGATTGGCTGGTGGTGCAGGTAAATGTGACAGGTGGGACAGAACACCATAACGGGCGATGGGAAGGTTAATAGGACCGCGAGAGAAAATTTACGATGTGACTGAGAGATCTGTTGCCGCCGATGAGGTTAGATCTTGTAAGGAGTGAAGGACTTCAAACCTCAAATGCGATGGTGGATGGCGGGGGAAAAAAATAATCTTGATAAATTGTGATAAGACCATAAAAATAACCGAAAAACACAAAAAAGGGAATTTGCCGCTCATTTACGGGCAGGTGTGTGGAGAGGAAAGAAGAGGGAGGAGGTGAAGAACACGTCACAGGCAAAGATACTTACCCGCCGCCATGACTGATTGGTGGGATCATGGGAACCTTTCCCGCTAGTTAAGTTCGATCATCTGACCACACACGGCCATTATCGGGCGTATTTGTGGTAATGGATGACTCGCTTGTGTTCACTCGTCTAGAGACAATACATACCAATAAACATATTTATGCTAATGGATTTTATTCCGAGGATGTCAAGCACGCTACTGTTGGGGGAAACGTATCGTCTTTCGAAATAACTACAGATGTATTCGTAGATAATTATGATATTTAGTAATGAGATACATATAAATGCATTTTGTTCTTTCGTAAAACAACGTTTGCGGAATACAGGCATGTGCTGTCATTCATGCACACAACTGTCAAGTCACATAACCGATTTTTTTATCGTCGGATATATATATAAATAACCATGATGAGTTTAAAATCTCTCGTGCCATTTATCTTTCCACTGGGTTTTTCCTTTAGTTTAATATACATGCCCTATATCATAAAAATCACCCAACAACTCTCAACATACTAGACATTCTAACAAAGGATATGACACTTAATAACGAATCGAGTAGATGCCAAAACTTGCCATTGCTTGAAAACTGAAAACGAAAACAGAAACCTGGAGGCAAGCGCACGCCCAGCGATCTCACGGCCAGGAACCGGTGTGCATATATTTGCATGTTCTCTAAATATACATACCTCCTATATCACACATATTGTGAATGTGTATGATGTATGTAGATATGTATATTCATACATGCCATACAGTGTATACGTACACGTCTACATATACATATACATAATATATATATATATATATATATATATATATATATATATATATATATATATATATACACATATACACACAAACACATATACATACATATATAAACATAATACAGACACATATATATGTGTGTATTATACATATATAAATATATATATATATATATATATATATATATATATATATACACACACACACATATGTATGCCTGTATACATAGAAAGGTTAAAACATCAGTTACTTAGAGGCCCTACTCACCTTGGCCGCTGGCGTTGGGGACGGTGGACGAAGCGCACCCGAGGCCCCTGGGGGACCTCCAGGGCGGCTCCTGCAGGAACCCCCCGTTGCTGTGGGTGGCCATGGGGATCCGGGACGGGGGCTCGCTCGGGGACGACAGGCTGCGGCCCGTGAACACCATCTTGGCTTGGGCGAAGCTGGACGACGGCGACGGCGAAGTGTGGTTCAGGGAGAACTTCCTCGGCGGAGGTTCTCGCACCTGCCGGCTGTTCCACCACGCCGGCGCCCCCTGCAGGCTCGACACGCTGGACGGCGCCGACGAGTCACCTGCAATTGCGGGCCTGGGTCAGCTGGGGCAAGGGCGCTGCCTTTCTTTTTTTTTTTTACTTTCCTTTTCTTCTATCTCTTTCTCTCTTATTGTTATCCCTGTCTCTGTCCATCTTCCTCCCTCCCTCTCTCCCTTTCCCCTCCCACTCCCTCTCCTCTCCTACTCCCACTCCCTCTTCCTCTCCCACCCCACCCCCACTCCCACCCCTTTCCCCTTTCCCCTCTCCCTCCCCCACTCCTCCCTCTCCGAAACTCACTTGTACTTCCCCGGTAGGCGAGAATCGGCAGCGAGATCTTTCTTCCCGTGGCCTCGGGTCTCCTCCGCCCGTCTCGACTGGCCTCCCCTTCGGACAAGTCGTCCTCTGGCTCCTCCCTCGAGACGGAGCGGATAATCTTGGAGGCCGAGGTCTTGGAGGGCGAGTAGGCTGTCCTCGGGAATTCACGGCGACCCGGGTAAGGGCTTCCTCCTCTCGGCGTGGAGTCTCCTGCAGAGGGGAGGTAAAGAAGTTAAATAGCTAGTTAAAAATAATCGTTTGAACTTTTCTGACAAACGGGGAACACTTGATGAACTGTTTGATTTCTTTCCCTTAACCTTATTCTTGTTCGAAATACTAAATACTTAAACAATAATAATAACAGCAGTAACTTTTCGTATAAAATTATAACCCTAATAACTTTTGGTCCAAAAATTATTCTAAGAACTCTATTAAACAAGTCATACAATTAAAGTTTACTTTAGTATTAATATGTCTCCTCTTTACCGCTATAAGCATCCGAACCATAACCATTAATATTACTTTTCCATCAGCCTTGTCCTTCTAATTTTATAATTACCTACTCTCACACCAAAGCTCACAAGGAAAAGCCTCAATCTCATCTTTTGGATATCTCATCAAACTTTAATTCAGCGTACACCTTTCAAACCTCCTTTTGCTCTCCAATCCACTGGTAAAATACCTTACGTTCTGCCGAGGTTAAAAACTTTCATGTGTATTGAATGTAGATTTCGTAGTACTGTCGTTAAGTGTTCGTATGAAGTACCTTGTGAAATTGCCACTCGGAGTCTGATACTGAGAGGTTACTGGGAACGTCAGTGTTATTAAAACTTTGATATTGCCAGGGTATACTGCACTTGCACAATACTAGACTTGTTCTGTTCGGTTGCAGGATTTCTCCTTTTCTCTCCTACTTTTCTTTATTACTCTCTTATTTTCTTCCTACTCTCTTTCTCCCACTTTCTTTCCACTCTTTTTATCTCTTCTTTTTTCTTTCTCTCTATCCACCTCTCTCTTTCTTCCCTCTTTTCCTCTTTCTTCCTTTTTGTTTCCTTCTCTCCATTTCTCCCTCTTATCTCTCCTCCCCTTTTTTACTGCCCTTCTCTTTCCCTCATTTACTATCTTCTTCTCCCTATCACTTTCTCTATCTCCTTTTCTCTTTCTCTCTTTTGACCTCACCCGCCAACTTCGTTTCTCACAGTCTCCAGCGCTCCCTCTCTCTTTCCCTTTCACTTACTCCCATTCTTTAATTTCTTGATTCTTCTTTCGTTCTCCTTCACACACTCTCTCCACTTCCGACAATGAAAAAAGACAAAAAAAAAAAGAGAGAAAACAAGGAAAATGAAGACTTGACACCCAGCCTCATAAACATCACCTGAAAGACCCTGAGCAGAGTATCCACCGCCATTACCGAAATATGATACGGTGTCAAGAAGATTTTTACCGCCTCCTTACGATCTTTCAAGGAAGACATCTGGGACTCTGCACTCGGCAACCCTCTCCCATCCTTCCTCCTTCCCTACTCCCGCCCTGGGTATCCTCCTCTGCCCCTCCCATTATAAGATGGACAGGCTGTGACGTCAAGGATAAACATTGCTAGTATATCGATCAACGGTTGGTTCATTTTTGTTTTTCGGTCTTTTTACAGAATTTTTTGTCAGTGTGAAATATTTAACCCATTATATTTTTAACCCACCAGCTTATTGGCGGCTGTTTGTTTACCAACACGATCAGCCAAGCGGCTCTATTTTACCCATCACCTCACACCCCAACACACTCCCCCACGACAGCGTTGAAGTGCGTCGGTTCGATAAAAGACCAGAAAAGTTTTCGTGAAAAATTTCTAATTACTGTTAGAGTAATAGCGGACTTTCAGGCCAGCCCCCCAAAAATTGGTAAGCAACTTTGAATTTTCCCGCCAGTCTTCGCCTGCGACTTGGCTGGGAAATGGCGATGTGGATGAATTTTTGGGGTGTGTGGCTTGGCGGAGCTGTGGCAAGTGACCTATTTGTGTATTTTTTTCACGATGGGCAGTAAGTTGGATATATTACGAAATTAAATATAATTAGGCAACAATAATAGAAACAATAATATTATTAAAAGAACAGGCGATGATACTGTAATTCAACAACCTGGCTACCTGAAATCCAGAATTTGGGATTTTACTTTTCTATATCCTCGTTTTCCTAAAGTATTCGCTAAACTTCCAGTTATTATTGTCAATTAAATGTGCTATTATTAATCAGGAAAATTCATTTTATTAATGAAAAATGTTATAAGGATGCATTTAAAGGCATATTCTATTGATATCGTCATATGGCCGTGAGCAGTCGCAAGAATATTCCAGTTCCTTGAATAGATACTAAAGCTAACGTTAAAATAAAAAACTTTTTCTTTCTATTTCATATAAGATAACATGGTTTCGGCAAAATGCTTGCCGGGGCACAACAAACAAACTTTTTAAAACTTTGCAAGGAACTGCTTTCTGCGCGGGAAAGTTATCTTCGGCAAATTAAATAAAGACCGTTTTTTGTTTTGAATCTGTCAGAGTTCACAGAACAAGACTCGAGGTTTACTGACTCACGTCCTCGGAGTGAACAGAGTGAGCAAAAAAAAAAATCTTTTGTTATGCCATGCTAGTTATACCGTACCCCCACCCCCTTTAGTGTACTGTAACTCGGTATCAGAGGAAAATGGAAAGGAGACGAAACACAAACGAAAGTATTAATGTTCAGATGTACTAAATGCACAATTTAGTATTCTGTACCTGACAAATATTCCCCTTTGCCAAAGAATAGATAAAGAAAAGTAAAATGGAAATGGAAAAATATATTACTCTGGTGTAAATGTGTAAACTGTTTATCATCGATTATGCAAGTCACCCTAGAATCTGCGAACAAACACTAAATCTACCATATCTATTCTCGCAATCAAAGTAAATAAATAAATAAAGAAAGAAAAATATAAATTAACCCAAAATACCCCAATGCTAATCCTAAGTGCACCATAAAAAACACACCTAATCCGACCTGCCCTAATCCCTAAACCCTTGTCTGGATCCCGATCATTTATCTAACTTTCTATCCCTCCTTCTAACCTAACCTATCGCTGACTTCGCTGACCGTTTACCCTGCACACAACGGGACACACCGCCGGAGAAACGCCGCCCTAATTCAGTCTGGCTGTGATTACGTGGATCGGCCAAACCGCGTGTTTTTCACCCACTCTCCTCGCTGAATTTTATTATCATCGCGTCCATTTGTCTTCGTCTCCGTGGTGTTTAGCTGAAGGGTCGTCGCGCTCGATTTAACGTGAGATTTTTCGTTCAACGGGGGACTTGATAATGAGAAACGAGGGGAAACTCTTTCTTTATTTTAAATGATTGCAAAAATACCATTGGTGACTGATCCTTCACCTTTTCGCTTTTCTACTATTGATTTAGAGAAAGGGGGAAACGGTCGTGACACTTTTTCTTTCGTCTATTCATATTCTTTCTTTTCATTTTCCGTCGTTTTCTTTTTATCGTTTCTCGTATTTGTTGTGTTGTTTTCACTCGTTCTTTTGCGAGTCGCCATTGCGTAAACGAAAGAATGGACACAGGCACTAACAAATAGACATTTTTCTGATCTTTCTCTCCTCAAGTATCACTCTTTATCACTCATGAAACATTCTTTTAAAGGGTACATCTATTTACCTTGTCTCGCCATGATGAAAAAAAAACTGACAATAAAAATAAAATGTCACGAATAACTAAACATCGTCTTTGAATTACGTACAGCGGCTGAGAACGGCTGAGCGTCTCAACGTCTCAACGTCTTTATCACACGAGCATGAACCAGTAACTGAACTCATAATCTAATGAAACGTCATGGCAACATTGTAGCTCGCACTCCTCTCTGCGGGCTCGAGTGACACGGCACGCGCTACGATGATGCAATCCCCACTGTTCCTCGAGAACTACTACTGTGGCGCGCCCTGACAACAGCCTCTATGCTTTTGTTTCATCGCGACAGCAGAAGTTTTATTTAAATTTTCGACGCAAGTTTCGAACGCCATTCAGTGCAAGTGTGCAGTTTTGTTGATGTGTACGTGGGCATGAGAGAAGGAGAGAGAGAGAGAGAGAGAGAGAGAGAGAGAGAGAGAGAGAGAGAGAGAGAGAGAGAGAGAGAGAGAGAGAGAGAGAGGAGGAGAGAGAGAAAGAGGAGAGAGAGAGAGGAGAGAGAGAGGAGAGAGAGAGAGAGAGTAGAGAGAGAGAAGGGAGAGAGAGATAGAGAGAGAGAAGGGAGAGAGAGGAGAGGAGAGGAGAAGAGGAGAGGAGAGAGAGAAGAAGAAGAGAGAGAAGTAGAGGAGGTAGAGAGAGAGAGTAGACGAGGAGAGGATCGCAAGAAGAGGAGATGGACAGCCAGCAGTAGATAATTGGCCAAACAGACGCAATATAAAATACATTAATCAACAATATCTAATTATGCACTGGTACATTGAATCAGCCCCTAATCTGCTATGTGAAGTTGCTCTGCTTTCAACAAGTTATGCGAGTATGAGAGCCTTACTGTGAATGTTGCACTAGTGAGTAAGCAAGTAAGCGAGGGAGAGAGTGAGCGAGTTGGTGAGTGAAAGAGTGAGTGAGTGAGCGAAGGGGTGCATAGGTGGGTGGGTGGGTAGGTGAGTGAGCGAATGAGGGATTGGGTGAGTGAACGCGTGAGTGAGGGAGTGGGTAGGTAAATGAGTGAGTGAATGAGTGAGTGAGTGACTGGGTGGGTGGCTGGGTGAGTGAGTGAATGGGGGTAAGTGTTTGGGTGTGTGAGTGAGTTAGTGAGTGAATGAGTGAGTAAGTGAGTGCTAGTGACAAGTAGAGTAGAAGAAAAAGAAGAAAATCAGAAAAAGGAGAAAAGCAGAAAAAAATAAGGAAAAAGAAAAAGACGCAGAAGAAAAGGAAGAAGGAGAAGATGAAAGAAAGAGAATAAAGACTCCACCCACGAAACAGCAGAACAACAAAGCCATATCCTTATCTGTCCCTTCCAGTTCCGCCAAAAATCGAATCTACGAAAAGATGATAGCGTCTGGTAATTCTTGTTATCATACCCGTTTGGTTCTTATTTTCCAAGTTTTTTTTCGATCATAAATCCTTAAAGGTTACCTGTAGCGACGTGGCGTTGAAGGGACGGTGGATTAAGACTCCTTACGTGTTCTTTTTAAGGAAAATTATCTGATTACCTTTGACCGGATGATAAAAAATGAGGGAACAATTGGGTTAATTAATTAGTTAATGGGGATAGTAACTGAGTTAATTAATCACCTTTCACATTCTACATGAATAAAAAAAGAGGGAATAAATGAGTTAACTAAATCTCATTTCATCCACGTTATGGGTTTTCCATGATTTTCTTAAGTGGCCTAGTCTTCGCCTTTAGTCTCATCGATGCAATTAAGCGACTGATGATTTTTCCTTTCATTTTCTCTTTAAGGGAAAAGGGGGACCATAAAATAAAATCGGCTGAAGTTTAATGGCTAACTCGGACAAATAAGGAAAACAAGGGAATAAAAACTGCCATATAAAAATGTTTCACTTTTTGAACCCACAGAGATAAGGACATTAAGTTGCGCACGTACTCAAGGCTGGTCGGCGGATTTACCTTAATGCCATATCTCATCACGCATCTCGGCGCCATTTGACCGAGGAACTTCGACGTCAGGGATATTAATGCAATCAATCAACGTCTTAATAATCACACAGTTACTCTTTCAAGCTTGGCTAATAATGTTTAATGAATGTCCTTGTATTTTTTTCCCTTTTCGTCCCTATGATACGCAAACATTTTCAATTTCTTCTTTGTTTTCCAATAAAATACAAAAAATTGTTTTTATTACACGAAAAAAATTGAGTATCCTTAATCATTCCTACCTGTCAGAGAGTCCTCGGAGAAGGTCGAGCCAAGGCTGGTATTGCTAAGGCTCTGTGTCAAGGGTCGGTGATAGCTGTTGTCCAAGTCTTTGAGGAAGAGCAGGTTCTCCTTCTCGAAGTCACTCAGTTCTCGCCCGGTGGCATCTGTGTGCGTGTCAGGCGAGGTCTCGCTGCTGCCAGGGTATGTGCTACCGGCGCTGTTGAAGCCGTCGTTGTAGGGGCCGTCCGAGTGCTGCAGGATCTGGCCCAGGCTAATGCTTCGTCGGTAGCGAGGGTAGTCGTGGAGGGAGGATGAGCTGGATCTTCCGTCATCTTGGTTAGAGGCGGCCTCGGACGCGAGGGCGAGTCTCGGGAGTGTGAGAGTGTCCCTCAGGGATCGTCTCTTGGCGCTGGAAGAGGTGCTCTGCGGGCATGTGCAAGTTAGCCCTGAGGAATCCTGGAACGAAGAAAACGAGCTTTAATATCCTTTGAAGAGAACGTAAGTTTGACGATGGGTAACTATTGTACGATGGGTAACTATTGTAAAGTGTCTTCCCAATTTAACATATTGTGTGTATATTTGGATATTCTGTGAATATAACTTATTGTTACGGATTATTTTTATAGACTGTGCACGTTATAACACTTAACATAAATAAATAAAGTTTCTTTCATTAAAACATCACTTTTATTGAATGATAAACACATTAACAATATACAGTAAATAAAATTCAAAAAGTGGTAATATAACAAAATTCATGCTACTATTCATAAATTATACATATCACGACAAAAAATAGTCAAGTGATAACCATTTGACTACACCACTGCAGAGTATATATAAATATCAATATTTAAATAAGTACCATTTAGCATCAAATATCCTCTTTTATGCCTCATTCACATTACCATCACAAATCTTATTCCACCTTCAGTAAAGCGGAAGAAAAAGTTGACAGCAAGATAAAACAAATGCAAAGAACCGACCAGCCCTCCAACCTCCCTCTCCCAGACACCGCCGGGCTGTATAACATCCACCCACCCCTCCCACCTTCCACCTTCCGCTTTCCACCCCACTTACGTAATCAGCCGAGTTCCTCCGGCGTCGAGTGAAGTACTTCTTGATGGCGAGCATGACGGTGGACATGAAGAACACAACGAAAACGGAGAACGGGAGGAGGAGGAACACGAGGTCGAGGCTGCACTGGTCCCCGGGATGGCGCCAGGGCATGCTACACGCCCCTCGACCTCACGGTACCCATCGTGGTGGCTCCTCCTCGGGTAGCACAGGGGACGCAACACTTGGGTCTTTGATATATATATATATTTTTTTTTTCTTTTCTTTTTTTCCTGGCTGACTCGTGCACTCCAGGTTTTAATGTTGGTATTGTTTGTGTGTTTGTGTGTGTATGTTGAGCTCCGTGTCCTGTATGGTCCACTAATGTTCAACTGATGGAATGGTGCAAAAATAATTTTTGGAGAGGTACACATGATAGACACATTTACTTTGGGTTAACAGAGGTGGCGGAAAGATAGAACTTCATTTTCATTTTCAACGATCATTAACTTTAGAAAGTTAGTGTTCGGCAAATACAAGTAACCATGTATGTTTTAAACT
This sequence comes from Penaeus monodon, assembly GCF_015228065.2. Classification (NCBI taxonomy): domain Eukaryota; kingdom Metazoa; phylum Arthropoda; class Malacostraca; order Decapoda; family Penaeidae; genus Penaeus; species Penaeus monodon. Next base: position 16,996,054 of record NC_051421.1, on the reverse strand, counting down.
AGGCCAGAAAAAGTAACGAACTGCAAAGTCTGACACTGTTAAACACTGAATTTGAAAACAATATTCCGAAGTACAGAAAATGTACAACAAATAAAATCAGTACTCATAAAATTGTTTAATAATCCGATTTCCCGAAGCCTTTTAAGTAAAGGAACTCCAAGCCAAGCCCTCCGTCAGGCATTTATCAGAGCCCAATAAAGCGTCTCGCGGGACTGATTCGGGCATCCGGGCATCCCGAAGATAAGGCAGCCCCTGGCATAATGCCACATGACCTGTCAAGGGCGACGCCTAATTAACTCCGTGCTGAGGAGCCACGAGTTATGGCTCGTTATGCTGCTCCACATGCTTATCAGGGAGTATGTTTGTGTCTTGTGTCGTGGTCGCTGATTGGCTCCTTGCCCCTCACAGACGCTTCGGTGGTCACGTGGTAGCGGCCAGCCCCCTGCAACCGGCCGAATGAGATTTACCCTTGATGATACTAATTCATGTCCTGCCAGTCCATAACCTCCGACTGCAACATCGTTTTGGACAAGGGAGATTTGTTGGTGCTAAATTAGGACCGAGTAGATGAGCGCGTTTTTCATCTGTAGTTCTGGCATATATCTCAATCCCATTTATTATTTATTTTTTTTATAACGAATGATTAACGTGATGCCCCGCCGAGACAAGGAGCCCTCAGAGTCCCGCGAGTCGAGCGTTTAGCCGGAGTGGGCACGCCATCCATCACCCAAGAGCCAGGGCATGGGCGGGGCACAATCCGCCTACCCCGGGGAAATATATCATACACGATCAATCTGCTGCCACGCTGGGAGGGTCTCCTTACTGGGCCGCTACCCACGTCCATCACTCATTCGCTAATGCCTCTCTCCCTCTCGCCTTCCCACTGACCCGCTGATTCAACCCCCCCCTCCCCTCATCCCCCGAAACCCACCACCCACAGTCCTTCCCGCCCGTATAAGTCCCGAGAGTCCTGTGCAGGAATCCTTCTACGTGACGGCCGTCCCGCGAGTACTCCCAACGCCCAAAGGATACCACGATTCGAGTCTTCCTTTTGTGTCCCGCGACCAGGAAGAGGAGACGACCGCTCCCCCACCCCCACCCCCCCCTCCTACCCTCATCCCGCACATAAGGCTAACTGTCCCATTAACACTGTCGCGTTGTCTCGTGTTCTCAAAGAGTGCAATCGTGTACCCATATTGCCTCGTTTCCAGAGGTCTTCATTTCGTACCAGTGCCCATACCCACAAAACCAAAACCAGCGCACACTTGATACCTTTTTTTAACGTTCCGGACTAAAAGCTACACAGCTCAACAAAACATGTAACAATTTTCTCTCGATAGGTATTAAGTCTATGACTGTTTCTACTTCTCTTTTTGTTCGCAGGTGTTTCTGAATGCAGAAAGTGTTCATTCAAGATTCGAAAGGCCAGGTAAGTATACTAATCCATAAATATATTTCTGTGTGGAACTAAATAGGTGAAACAAAGAAAAAAACGCATATGAGAATAAAGAGGCAAACATGAATTCAAAATATCCCTCACACACTCTTATTGTATTAGAGAAAAACAAAATAGAACAACAGTAAATACTTTTTCAGGAAAACCTGTTTAAAAGCATTTAAAATCTTGACAGTCAACATCGTCAGCAATTTTTCCTAGGCTTGTCCGATTTCATTCTCAAACGCTGTTTAGATTTTCTTATTGCCTTTCACGCTCTTCAATTCACCGACACAAAAAACAACGCTTGCATGCACGCCTGTCTGATTTCATTTTCTAACACCGCCTAAATTTTCATAATACTTTACACGCTCTTTAAACCCACCTAAACCAAAAACCAACCCATGTGTCTCTGCTTGTCTGACATCATTTTCTAACACCAACAAGATTTTCCTATCCCTTTACACGCACTCCAACGCACCTACATATTATCCAACCCCTGTATTTATGCTTGTCTGACTTCATTTTTCACACACTCTACGTAAAGTGCTTGTACACCTAGGCATCTG
>NC_051421.1:16989050-16991550 GCF_015228065.2 Penaeus monodon | reverse complement strand
CACGTGTTGCCATACCTCATGCAGGCCTCAGCCCGGGTCTGGCTACATGGCAATACTGCCTATGACGACTTTCAAAATAACTGCGATGACGGTGAAGTTAGCGGCACGAGGGAGACGATCTTATCAACCTCCATGATGAACGACAAAGCTTCATGGGAGATGCAAGAGGATTGTAAAAAGCGCCAATTTATCTCGCTTATCTCGAGACGGGTTTGTTGTGTTCGAACGATGTGATTCGGATGTGTTCGAACGATGTGACTCGGAGAAACAATGCAGTCGGATGGTGCGGCAATAGAGGGAAAAAAGCTGGAATATCATCTCCTCAATTATCTTCCTGCATTTGATTTGCTTTTATTAAACGCTGACATCACCCACAGTCATCTTCATTACCATCTTGCATTTGATTTACTTTTATGAATGACATCACACACGGAGATAGCAAGTCCTGTTTTTTTTTCGATAAAATGTTCTCTTTCATATTTTTTCATATGCATCTATATGTCTCCATGACTGCAATCCATTTATGTTTATTTGATATTAACACATTAATTCTTATAAAGCTAAAAAAAAAAAAAACGCCCGTTTTCTATGAGCTCGTAGTAATCATAGATTTCGTTCGTTTTCTATGATAACAAAAAGTAAACGAACGATCGAAACCATATCGTTAATCCCTGGGAGATTTTGGAAAACCGAATCTTCTATTCTGAAACATTGAAACAATTTTCGATTTTTTTTCTCTCATTCAAAAGAAAAAAAAAAATTACGACACCGAAGTCCCTCCTAAATATCCTCTTTGGTAAGCCACTCCCTCCGAATGCAAATACTTTAGTTTCCGATAAATAAATGATAATAATAAATAAAAATCCTAATCCTCTCTCTCAGCGCCCATTGGACCCCCCTCCCCCCCGGTCCCTCGACTGATTAGCGACACTGACCGGCAATACGGCGGGCGTGTTACCCCGTCGCAACACCCTTGTCTTCCTAAGCGGATCTTGATTGGGATGCAAATCAACGTCGATAATGAGATAGAGGATCAGCAAAGGATGCGGGAGATGTCCTGTATGTGTCAAATTGGTGTCACTATTCGGCCAGCGTCCTGCTCTTCATCGTCGTATCAGCTGCCACACTCCTCCTGCGTCTAATCTCGAATGACGAGGCTTTATCCGAATCCAACAGCTGGGTACACGTCTACTGCTGCCTGTACTTGTGATATTTTCCTTTCTCTCTTTTATGTATGTTTACTGTTCCTTGAATTTGTGACATCTTTCTTTCTTTTTATTCTTAAAAATTTCTCTTGTGCTTCTATTCATACACGTGAATTTCAACCACGCCTCCGGCCCACGCAAAAAAAATATGGCATCCGGATTTTCCTTCCACAACTTCCGCGTTCTCCGAAGAGAATAAATGTAAAAAAAAAACGATTGAAAAATGAGTCACTTTGGGTCTAAGGCCTTAGGAGGCGCCGGTTAAAAAGGGGTTCGAGGAGAGCTTCTGCAGCACCCATCCGTCACCGTCCTCAGAACACGAAGGTTCCTGGCCCCGCTCACTCGCATCCCCCACCGATCCTAGCATCCTTCTCCTCTCTTCTCCATCTCTACCCTTCTTCTCTTCTTTGATCTAGCCTTGTTTCTTCTCGTTTTGTCTCCCCCCATCTTTTATCGTCTCTCCTCTCCTTCTCTTCTTTTACTGTATTTCCTCTCGTCTCGTTTCGTCTCGTCCGTCTCGTCTCGTCTCGTCTCGTCTCCTCCCTTCCCCTCCTCTCCTCTACTCACCTCCCTCCTCTCATCACCTTCTATCCTATACCCTTCTCTACTCACCCCCTCTCCCCCCTCCGCACCTTCGTTACCCGCACTTCTTCCTTTTTTTTCCTCTTTATCTCCTCATCATAGGTGAGATCGCGGGATGCTAATCACAGCGAAGGAAACAGGACGAGCTCGCCACAGCATCCCCGCCGCAGCATCCTCTCTCATCAAAATTAAGAGAAAGGAGGGAGGAGACAGGTATGCGAAAGAGAGAGGGGGGATGTGAAAGAGGGGAGGAGGGAGAAAGGCGAAAGTGGGGAAAAAGGGAGATATCAAAATAAGGGAGGATGTAGGAGAAACAAGGGAAGAGGGAGATTCGCGAAATTGGGGAGGAGGGAGATAGGCAAAAAGGGGAGAGGAGGGAAATAAAAGAAAGGGCGGATGAGGAGAGACAGATAATAGTCGAAACAAGGAGAAAAGGAAGATAATTGAGGGAAAGTGACGCGAGGTGAAGTGGGAGAGTGAATTGCCATGAGAGAACTCGTCTGCTTATCACGTGTCCAGCGTTAACCTCGCCTTATTCTTAAAACAACGAACTTGCTTCTACAACAACAACAAACAACAACAACAAAAACGTATCACAACGGCTGAAGTGTTATATATATGTGTATATATATATATATATATATATATATATATATATATATATATATATATATATATATAACACACACACACACACACACACACAACACCAC
>NC_051421.1:16981550-16986550 GCF_015228065.2 Penaeus monodon | reverse complement strand
CACTCTCATTTTCTAAAACACAAAGATTCTTTAAGAACTTTCTTTACAGAAATATAAGAAAAGTGAGAAAATAAGTATATTTATCGCTTTTATGCGATAAGTTTCCTGATCATATGACTTCCAGCCTCGCCGACATTTTGCTCTCTCACACCAAAGCGGCCCGACAGCTGAAGGTGACGATGACGATGACGACGATGATGACGATGATGGCGACAGTGATGATGATGACTGACGATGATGACAATGATGACGGCTATCATGAAGGCAAGACAATGACAAAGTCGACGACAGTGACAACCTTACGCCACAGTTCCGCCTCAAGCACTGATCCAACGCCCATGTTCTTCATCACAAAGAAAAGGGAAAACAGATAATCGGTAAAAAGAATAGAATATCTAGAAAAAGAAAGTCATTCCCATCTGTTACATCTCCCCACTCCCGTCCCCCTCCCCCAGAAATAAAAAATCAGTACAAAATGACACGTTGAAATTGCGATTGATGGCGAACGGTAAGAAGGGCGGAGGGAGAGTTAGGAAACGCCGATGATCGCGCTCTGATGGAGACTTCTACCTCATCGTGTCTGTCTGTCTGTCTGTCTGTCCGCCTCGCCCTCGTAAGTGGTATTCATATATTTTTATGCGACCGGTTTTCTTCCCTTCTCATCTTTTATCTTTCGCTTATCATCGTTGTTCTACCGTAAAAAAAATTAAAAAAGAGAACAGAAAATTAATTCTTCGCCCTCCCCCACCCCTAAACAACAATAAAAATAATAATAATAATTAATAATAATAATAATAATAATAATAATAATTAATAATAATAATAATAATAATAATAATAATAATAATGATAATAATAATAATTATCATTATAAAAATAATTATAATAATAAAATAAAAACAGGTCTACGATACAAAGGCATAAAAATAAAATTCCGGACGCTCGGGGTGAACGCTTCGCATGAAACGAACGCCACGCTTCCTTCCTGCACCATGTTAGAGCACAGACGCCCTTCCTCATGACACAGAGTAACACCACCCTTTCCACCCTTTTTCCTCTTTCACGCAGGTGGTTGTCCGGTCGCTCTCGGCAGCTCCCGTATCTGTATGGCTACTTGTTATCTTAATTATTCCTTCCCGCCCTTTCCACACCCTTTCTGTCGAGGATCTTGCATTTGTTTGCTCGGTCCCTCGACGAAGCCCAAGTCGAAGTCGCGGTGTCTCGCGTACACGTCGGGGCCATTTAAATGCAAGAGAGAGAGAGAGAGAGAGAGAGAGAGAGAGAGAGAGAGAGGGAGGGAGGGAGGGAGGGAGGGAGGGAGGGAGGGAGAAAGAAAGAGAGAGAGAGAGAGAGAGAGATGAGAGAGAGAGAGAGAGAGAGAGAGAGAGAGAGAGAGAGAGAGAGAGAGAGAGAGAGAGAGAGAGAGAGAGAGAGAGAGAGAGAGAGAGAGAGAGACTGTTTATGTAAAGACGGACGCGGCTGTGACGTGAATGCTCCGTAGGCAAGTTCAGATGGCTAGGAATCGCGCATGATACCACGGAGGATAACACGCGCCCCGATGTGAGAGTCGACCCCTGACGGGAATCCTTTTAACAAGCCGCGATAACCTGTGGCCGCCTGGACCCCATGTTTGGACTCAACGCACTTTATGGCCCTCACTGACCCCCTCTCCCCTTCCTCTCCCCCCTTCTTCTCCCATTCCTTCCTCTTATCTCTCCCCTCCCCCTCCCATTCTCATCTTCCTCCCTCCCCTCCCTCCCCAACCCCCTCGTAACGTACGCCCCAGGCAGGTCACCTACGCGATCCCTCACATCCCAAATATAAAATTTAAAAAAAGGGAAATAAATTATGTAATGGATTGTATACCCGACGTGATTCCTTAATAAACATGAGTCTGACGAGAGTAACCCCGACCTCCATCGCCTCGTTCTCTACTTTTACTTTAGCGATCACGCGGAAAAGCCATTAGGCCATTAAATAGTCGTGTTGTGGAAAGGATCATTGCTTTTTTCCATGATAGTGAGGGAAGGAGGAAGAAGACAGGGAAAGGGAGAGGAGGAGAAAAGGGAAAGGGTGGAGGGAGGGAAGAAGGGAGCCCAAGAGAGAGAGAGAGACAAAGACAGAAAAAAGAGAGGGGGGGGAGAGGGGAAAGACATAAAGGGCTCACGTCTACTCAGACCCCTTGCCAGCCTGATCCCAAACGGCATGGCGGAGGCGGAGGCGGCACAAGAGACCACGAGGTCTACCCTGCTGTGGAAGCGTGACGTCACAGGAGAAAGTGAGGCCTGGGTACTCGATTTCCTCACGTAATTTCCACACGTAATTAATTTTCCGCTACACTTCGAGCCGTAACCGTGTAATGAAGTTGGCGTGTTTGCCAGACGAAAAACAAAGACGGCACGAAGCCATATAGGGTCGCACCAACATCTTAATTTTGTGGAAATAAATTTGAGGAATTTCATGGTTCCGCGCCTAACGAACCGCTCCGACATACCCCACGAAATTGATCTCAAAACACAAAGCATCATCGAGGGGTAAAAAAACAACATAAAACATCTTGCACTTAATGCTAGCCATTTCGGATTTTATTAATGGAGATAATTGCCCATCTCGCTGAGTGAATTAAACCATGTAAATGTGATTATCCACGCCCTCCTAAACAGACGGGATTCGGACCTCACCAAAGTGAACGCGGCCTCGCTCCGAACCGCTTCGAATCTCGGTTCGATTGGCTGCGATTACGACTGTTTCTCTCGGCGAAATATCACTATGCGTGTCTCACTGGCGGCCGTCGGGAATTGCACTGAAGTTTCGTTCTTGATTGACGTTCAAACTGGCTGAAGTGTATTCATTCTCGACGGATATTTTTTTTCCTACTTCAGATTCGCTGAAAAAATATTATTCTTACATAAAATAAAAGTATAAAAGGACTTTTTTCGCATCATTTTCCAGAAAAAAATGCAATTCACGGCTGCAGCGTAGTAATAAAATAGATATTACTAAACCTACACATTTTCATTATCTTAGTGGAAACTGACAATTCCTTCGTATTTCCAGAAATGACTTCATACCACGAATAGAGAATTCTACTGAACAACAATTCTAGGTAAGCTATTTGCATATCATATCCATTCCACACCCAAAACAAAATATACAAATATATGTAAACGTATTCGCAAATCAAGTAAGCATATAAAAGAGTGATCATTTAACTTCAGTCAACGCTTATCCCGCATATATAAATAACGAAACGTAATAAGTCAAGTTAACGCTATTTATAAACAAGGCATTCGACAGGTGGATCGCTACAGAAAACCAATTATCAACCTAACTTGTTTATTCACAACTCCACTCGAATTTCAAGAGGATGTTTATGTGATGCTCCAATGGCCTACATACGTCTTAATACAAAATTAAATCGAAATATTAAAAAAATAAATAAATAAATAAAAATAGACTACAGAAAGTTTTAAAAGGTAACAAAATTACGAACATTAAAAAAATAGATAATTTACAAATTGACTGCAAGGAAGAGATACATAATGTGCAGAATATTCAATAGCGATGACCATGTGGCGAGATGCTATCAACTGCGATGAAAGAAAACGGAGATTATCTTGAGCTGTATCTCGATTTTTCTTTTTTCTTTTTTTTTTTTGTTATTTAACATGCACACAAAAATAAGTCAATGTGATACTGAATAACTGCAACGCTATGTTAGAAATTAGTGATGGAAGCATATCAAAACAGGGAGAACATACTATAAATTATATGAAAAAAGTATTACAAAAATATAAACTTTTATTTTTTTAAAATTAAACACGGGAATATCACGAACTTGAAAATATGTATTATACAATAAAAATGAAGTCTAAGGCAGGATTGTTTACAAATATTTACTATACAACTTCTGCAAACACTAACTTCCACTCGCAGCAAAATTATGAATGAAATATCTCACACACACTACAACACGATTTAGAAGCACAAGACTACACGAAATTACACAATTTAAAAAACAGAATAACGGTAACACGACTTCTTCAAGGCAACCATAATGAAGTCACAGCCAAATAAAATTACGCATGAAGTCATTAAGAACCACGAAACCTGACTCGTTCGTGTTTCCTAGGAATGCGTATTTTCCACCACCCCCGGTCGTGTTCTTGGGCATTCGTGTTTCCTGCCACCCCTGGTCCTGGGCACTCTTGTTTCCTGTCATCCCCGTTCGTTCCCTGGGTGATCGCGTTTTCCCCCTTCTCCGTTCGTGTTCCTGAGTGTTCGTGCTTTCGCTACCCCCGTTCGTATTTTCCGCCACCCCCATTCACATTCCTGATTGTTTTTATTTCCTATAACCCTCGTTCGTGTTTTCCGCCCCTCTCATCTCGCGTCGAGTCCCGCGCGCGCGCGCCAACACACCGCGGGTTCCTCGGCGAGACGCAGCACTCCCGCCCGCACCGGACTTCCACACCCACCACCAGCTGAAGGAACACTGAGTGAGGCAAGGAGACACTCCGCACGCCTCACCTCAGTCTCTCCCGCCCGCCCCCGCCCACCCCTACCTTTCCGCCCCTGCCGCCCTTGCCTCGACCGCCTTGAAGGCCCTCTTAGGTACTTCTGCCTGTCCGGTTCCCCAGATATTTCCTTTTCCTTTATTCAATAACTTTTTATTTATAAAAAGAAGCATTTTCCTTTTTATAATAAGACTTTATTTCCCTAAGAAACAATATCGCATATCATCATGCTACTACCCTTCCCCCTACCCAAACAAACAAACAAACAAACAAAAACTTTCTGAAACCAACCCCAAAACACTTCAACATCAGCACAGTATAACGCCTCAGTATGGCCCTGTTTACCCGTAGGCTCGGCGGGTTGGACGCGTCCGAGCACACCCGTCCGGCGAGTTCGTGAATGGAATCCCCACGCCCGCGCTTGACGCCAAACCCGGCAGCGTCTCGCGTATTGTGTATTCGGGGGAAGTGAGTGAGAGAGAGAGA
>NC_051421.1:16964050-16976550 GCF_015228065.2 Penaeus monodon | reverse complement strand
AAGAACGTTTGTCTTTTATTTAAATAATTTCTTCTTTATTTTGATTATGAATGTTTGCGTGTAATACAATAATACCAAATCATCAAAAAAAAAAAATAAACGCATTATCCATTCTTCTAACTATTCATAAGTAAAACAATTTTTTTTAACGGCAACGAAAAACACAAACAAATGAAAAAGCGAAAACGAGAGAAGCAGATAAATATAGAAAGTAAATTGATTTTTCTGTCCTCCCTTTGCCAACAGCTTAAGCTCTCGCGGCGAGAAAAGATGAAGAAATATGTGAAGGACTTAAAGAAATTGGTGGAGACGGCGGTGCAAAAGGGGGAGGGGTCAGGGGGAGAGGAAGGGGGTGGGGAAGGAGAGGGAGGGGTGAAGGAAGGGGGGCGGAGGGGGAAGGGAGGGGAAGAAGAAACGAGAAGAGAGAGGATAGGAGGCGAACAAGAGAGAATCGAAGAACAGAAAAACAGAAAAACAAAGATTAGAAAAGAAATCAGGGAAGAATAAATATATATATAAATAAAACAAAATAATATAAAAGTAAATAAAAGAGAACAGGGTAAGACAAGGAATGGGAAAGGGGAGGGGAGGGGAGGGGAGGGGAGGGGAGAGGAGGGGAGGGAGAGGAGAGGAGAGGAGAGGAGAGGAGAGGAGAGGAGAGGAGAGGAGAGGAGAGGGGAGACGAGAGGAGAGGGGAAGAGAGGAGAGGAGAGGAGGGGAGAGGATGGGAGGGGAGAGGAGAGGAGGAAGGGCAGGTGTCTGACATTCGTAGAAAAGTTGTGCGCCCATTTGTAACATCGCAGCCACACCTTTCTGTTCGTTCCTCTGTCTTCTGTCTCTGTCTTTCTCTTCTTTTCGTTCTATTTGCGTATATTCCTCTTCTCTCAAATAACATTTCCTTTTTCGTGTTTTCGTCTGTTTCCACTTCCTTTGTTTTCGTGTATATTATTCTCTGGAGCTTTACATTCTCTTACATTTCCTTTTTGTTTCTCTTCTAACTAGTTCTAATCTCACTCCTTACTGCCTCTCGGATATTTTCATTTTATTTCTTCTCTACTTCTCTCACGGTTCCTCTCTCTTCGCTATCTTCTTTCCTTTTTTTAAACACCCGCAAGTTGTTTCCTCCTCTCTAATTATCTCCCCTTCCTCCCTCATTTCCTCCCAACCTTCCCTCATCCTCTCCACTCCCTCTCTCCCTCCCACATCCCTCCTCCCCCCTCCCCTCCAATCTTTCCCCCTTCCCCTCCCCTCCACTCCCTCCCTCCTCCCCCTCCCCTCCAATCCCTCCCCGCTCCCTCCCTCCCTCCCACACCACCATAAAGGCTTATCAGCGCAGGCGAGGAGCCCGGCGTCTCGTCTCACTTCGCGTAACATGGCAATAACATCGCTAAAAATGCATACGGCGACCTCGTTAACCGCTGTTCAGCCCTACGTTATAAGGCGGTTTCGTAAATTTCGTTATCTTGCCCTCATATGCTCACACATGCTCTCACGCGCTCGTGCTCTCAGGTCCTCACGCCCTCACACGTCTGAGTTAGTGCTTGAATGCTTAAAAAATAAGATTACATTCTAGTTTATATATATGGTGCATCAGTGAATATATGTACTATATATGAATGCGTGGGTGTTTATGTATGCATGCATGATTACATAAACACCCACACGTGTGTGTGTGTGATTGCATATATATATAGCCTACATATATCAATACATACTCTTATACGAATATACATATTCAAGAAATGAATAAGACAAATCTACTTGCATGCAAAATATGTTAAACAAAGTCAAGTCAAAACAACAACGCCATCTACTGTCCCTCTTATCGTCAAAATATACCACAAAAGCCCTTGGTTCGAGTGTATTTACATTGCTTGCTATCAGCTGTTGATTTCTGGCCGGTGCTGGCGCTGCCGTGACCTTGCTCCCCGCCGATTCCAGGAAGCACAGGCGGTGCTTGAGGGAGGGGAGGGGGGAGGGAAAGGGGGGAGGGAAAAGGGAAGTTAAGGGGAGGAGGAGGAAGGGGAAGGGGGGATTCTCGGAAGCTGAGATGAAGGAAGGGGTTGGGGGTAAAGGAGAGTGGGGAAGGCGGAAGAGGAGGGAGGGGAAGGTGGGAAGAGGGAGAGGAAAGGGGAGAGGAAAGTGGGAGATGAAGAAGAGAAGGCAGGGAGGGAGAGGAAGTAGAAGAAATGGGGGGAGGTGGGAGTAAAGAGAAAAGTGGAAGTAGAAGGAAGGAAGGAGAATGGGTAAACGGGAAGGATGGAGATCTGCCCACCCGTAATGATAGGGGAGAGTAAAATAAAAGCAGGGCAAAGTTTTGAAAATAATGATGACGATAGTAATTGTGATAATTTTATAGCATCCTTTAAAATTATTAATAATTAAGTAGAAAAACGGGTAAAACCCAACAACCCAATTTAAAACAAAAATCAAAAGAAAAAACAGGTGAAAATAAAAAACTTTTTCCCCAAAAAGACAATAAAAAAACCCAACACAAAAACCAAAAAACGACAAAAAATAAAAAAACCACTCAGCCACCCGCAAGAAACCCAAAAACCAACAAAAAACCAAAAACAAAAATAAAAAAAAAACCAATCCCACAGCAGCAAAAAACCAACGGGCAATAAACCCCAAAAACACCCCAGGGGGGGGGGGGGGGGGGGCCCAGAAAGGTTTACGGGGGTATTCCAGCCTGGGGGCCCTTGTGCAGGGGCAATGGGCGGATGATGATGTAATGCCTCGCGTTTTTCGACAGGGGGGCGTGGGCCAAAGCAGGGGGGGAGGGGGGGGGGGGGGGAAGAGAGGGGGAGAGGGGGTGGGGGGGGGGGGGAAAGGGAAAGGGGGGGACGGAGGAGGAGGGGGGGGGAGGGGGAAAATCCCAGGGTTTTGTATGCGTGTAGGGGGTGGCGGGGTGGGAACGGGCGGGGGGCCCCGGGGGGCGGGGGGGGGGGGGGGTGGAAGCGTAGGTTTACGGGGGTGTGGGCTGCCAGTGGAAGCTCAGGGATGGGTCGAGGCGGGGGAGGGAAGGCGGACCGGTAAAGCAGTTAGAGAAGCTGGGTGGGAAGGGGGTGGGGGGGGGGGGTGGGGGGATGGAGGGAAAGGGTTGGGGGGTTGGGGGGGGGGTGGGGGGAGGGGTGGTGGGGGGGGGGGGGGATGGATGGAAGGGATGGTGGGGGGGTGGGGGGGGAGGAGGGATGGAGGAGGGGGAAAAGGGGGTTGGAAAGGGAAGGGAGGGGAGGGGAAAGGTTTGGAGGGAAGGGAACCGGAAAGGAGGGGGGGAAAGGGGGGGAAAGGGGGGGGAAAAGGAAAGGGGGAAAAGGGAAGGAAAAGGGGGAAAGGGGAAAGGAAAAAAAGGAAGACAGGAGAATGAGAGAAAGAGAGAAACAAAGTAAAGACAGGGAAAAAAAGTCCCAAAAAACGTTTTCCCCAGAGGAAAGGGAAAAACTTTAAAGCAAAAATTAAAAAACTGACATTAAAGGAGAAGAAAAAGGGGAAAGGGGGAGCAGGAAAGGAAACAAATTTAAACCTTGGGAGATAAAGGAAAAAAGTGGGGAAAAAGGGAACCAAAAAATGGGGTGGGAAGGGGCCAGGGGGACCCAGAAAAAAAACCAAAACCCGGGGGAAAGACAGGGGGGGACTAGGAGAAAGAAAGGAGGGAAAAAAAAGGCCATGAGGGGGGAAACATTGGGAAAGGAGAAACCAGAAAAAAAAAAGGAAAGGGCCAAACCCCAGTGAAAAAACCAAAAGGAAAAGGGGAAAAAACCCGGGAAAGGGGGGCTAAAAAAAACCCGGGCCGGCCCGCAAAAAAACCAAAGGGAGGGAAAAAACCAAAGGCCCTTTTCCAAAGGCGAAGACCAAAAAAAAGGTTTTTGGGAAAGAAAAGGAGGAAAAAAAAAAACACCCAGGAAAAGGGGTTTGATCCCCCCCCGAAAAGTGCCCCTCCAAAAACCTTCCCCCACCCGGGAAAAACCCATTCCCAACCTTCCCCCCCCCACCCCCGGGCAGTGAAACCCCAAGGATAAAATTGACGTGAAGGATTTTCCATGAAAAAACCCCTGGCTCAACAAAAAAAAGGGGCAAGAAATAAGAAAAACAAATTCCAAAAAAAACCCTCAAAAAAAATGGGGGGGGGTACAAAAATTCCTAGAAAGGGGGGAAAAAAAAAAACAAATTGGGGGAAGAAAAGGGGAACGGAAAGGGGGGAAGGGGGAAGAAGGGGGTATAAGAAAAAAAAGGAGGGGAAAAGGAGGTTAAGGGGGAGGAAAAAGGAAAAAAAAATGGTGGGGAGGAGGAAGGGGGGGAATGGTGGGGGGTTTGGGGTGGGGGGGGAAAGGGGGAAAAATGGGAGGAATTAGGAGGAAGGGGGTGGAGGAAGGTAAAAGGGGAAAAGGGAGGGAGGCCAGCCCCCCCCGGAAGGGAGGAAAAAGGGGAGGGGTGGAGGAAGAAGGAAAAAGGGTTTGGGGGAAAGGGGGAAACAGAGGAGGAAAAATTAAAAAAAAAAAAAAAAATGGGGGGAAAAAGGGGAAAGGGGGGGAATGGGGGGGGGGGGGGAGGGGGGAAAAGGGGGGAAAAAGGGGGGAAGGAAAAGGGGGGACAGGGGGGGGGGGGGGGGGTTGGGGGGAAGAAGAAGGGGGAAGGGGGGGGGGGGGTTTGGGGGGAAAAAGGAGGGGGAAGGGGGAAAGGAGGGGGAGGAGGAGGGGGAAAGGAGGACGGGTGAGGAGGGGGAGGGGAGGAGGGGAGGAGGGGGAGGGGGAGGAGGCGGGGGAGGAGGGGGGGGAGGGGGGGGAGGGGAAGGGGGAGGGGGGGAGGGGGAAAGAAGGACGGGGGAGTGTGAGGATATGGAGGGGGGGGGGGGGGAGGGGAGGAGGGGGGGAGGAAGGAGGGAGGAGAAGAGGGAGGAGGGGAAAGAAAAAGGGAGGAGGGGGAAAGGAGAAAAAGAGGAGGGGGAAGAGGAGGAGGAGGAGGGGGAGGGGGTTGAGGGAGGAGGAGGGGGGAGGAGGAGGGGGAGGAAAGGAGGAGGAGGGGGGGAGGAGGTAGGGGGAAAGGAGGGGGAGGGGGGGAGGGGGAAAAGGGAGGAGGAGGAAAGGGGGAAGAGGAGGAGGAGGAGGAGGAGGGGGGAGGAGGAGGAGGGGGGAAGGAGAAGAAGAAGAGGAGGAGGAGGAGAAAGCGAAGAAGGAAAGGAAGAAGAAGTCGAAATAAAATAAGAATAATAAGAATAAGAAGAACAAGAACATAAACAAGACCAAGAACAAGAAAGAAGAACAAGAAGGGGGAAAGCAAAAAGAAGCGGGGAGGAGAAACAGGAAAAGAGAGGGGGGGAAAGGGGGGGGAGAGGGAGGCCCGGAAAAAGACAAAAACAGATGGGTTACCGGACTGTAGGAGGAGCAGGAGGAAGGAGGGGGTGAGTGCAGGATGGGAGGAGAGGGGGAGTTGGGGGTAAAGGATGTTTGAACAGCTAGTCGAAGGAGCCAAATAAAGGCACGTGAAAGATACCTCGCCGTCCTGCACTAAGCGACAATGCCCCTTCCCGTCCCCGCATCGAAAGTACCCCAAAAATCCTGTTTTGAAAAGGGTTCCCTGTTGCGGGAGCGTGGAGGGGCGGCGGGCGGAGACGAGGGCGGCCGAGAGAAGGTGAGTGGGTGTGTGGGCGGCGTTAGTCTCTGGGTGGCGCGCGATTCGTGGGCGGCGAAGGAGGAAGAATCACCACGCGACTGTTTAGGCGGCTGCGAAATCTTTTTTAAACAAAGTTGTAGTTGGGTTTTTGAGTTTTAAAATTGGTTTTTGTATTTTTAAAGATTTGCTTTTTTTAAATGGGCCCCTTTTCCGATTTTTTTTCCGGGGGGTTTTGTATTTTTGGGAAAATCGGTTTTGGCAATTTCTTTAATTTTTATTTCATATTTTTTGGAAAGTTCGTTTTTTTCGGTTCGGAATCCGTATTTCGTATACTTTTGCAGTCTTAGATTCGCACTTCGTATTGCTTGTCCTTTTATATTTTTGGACAGGGTTCCGTATTTCTTATTTTGTACATTTATATTCGGATTTCATATTTCTTTTTTGTAGTTTAATTTGGGATTGTTTTATTTGTATATTTTGTATTTTAGAGCGGATTCTGTTTTTCTATACTTTAAATTAGATTGGGTTTTTCGAAATTTTTTATTGTTTTTAGTTAAAAATTTCTTTTCTTTTCAAATAGTTTTAAATTTTAGGCATAGTTGATCTAGGATTATGTATTTCCAGATGGCTTTATAGCTTTAGATAATTTCCAGAAGACTCTTTTGCAGTTATAGATGATTCTGATTGTTGTAGATAAAGTAGTTTTAAACTTCGTATTTCTAGAAAATTTGGCAGATTTATCCAACTTTGACAGATAATGTTGTCATCTTCAGCACTTCTGAATTTTGTAGCTTTAGTTTTGTAAAAACAAACATTATTGTATTTCGCACTCTCGCATAACTTCCAACGCTCGCAAAGTTGCAAAGGCATCTGATAAATGCATGAGGTCTGTTGGAGGGAGATAAGGAAACAGACGCACAGGTGGGCGGAAGTGACCTGGGCGTGTAGGCGTTTGAGACAACGTGTGTGGGAGGCAGAAATAAGCCGATGAGACTGGCTTGCAAATGAAACTGATAATCCAATCAATCAGCGGGATAAATAAGTAAAGCTAATTAATTATGGATTCCACAAGAATAATGGATATACGAAGTTTTACAATGAGCAATTACAAAACCGGCCGAAAGTATGTGCCAGATGCGACTTTTACTTTATACTGTCAAAGTTTATTTATTTTAGTTTACTAACTTTAATTCTAGTTTTAATTCAATTTTACTTCCCTAAGTTTAGTTTTACAAGTTTACAACTGGCAGAAGACTAAGATTGGCGAAAAACAAATAATAAAAAATGATAGAAACACAATTCACCACAGAAACTAACTGTGAGGAAATATAAAAAGTAATCAAATTATACCTTGAAAATTATCCGACAATGCGATGTCCTTGGAATTTTAGTTTATTAATTGCATTTACACACAGACGGCTCCACGATGCTTAGTCACCAATGAGACAATTATTAGTAGTATTTATTCCACCTTTTCCGCGTTTCTTGATATTCGAAAATACTCTTTATTTTTCACTGTTATTAGCATTGTTAATGACATTATAATAACCGCAATGTCAATAATAATAATAGTAGCACTGATATCAACAGCCTTAGAAATAATAAAACTCCAGAAAGGGGGAAATCGGGTGAGGTCAAGTGGGCCTCCTAATTAGGTCCTCGGTGGCTGAGCACTTGTAGACCCATCTATGCCTAAACACACTTTAGAAAACAAAACTACAGTGTACGTAGCATATTCCCGGGAACTTTAGGCTAAAATACCAACAGTTCAATAAAAGTACAAGAAATCGAGAGAGAGAAAAAAAACAAAAACAAATCACGGTCCAAGAGAATGTAGCAACGGCCATTCGGACAGGTATGGACCCACGCACCGGAGTCATATTACAGGTATACGGGCGGAATCTCAGGTAAAATGGGATGGGGGAGGGGGTGAGGTTAGACAAGTAGAGAGATGGGGGCAGAGGGGGGAGTAAGGGGAGATGAGGGGAGTAAAGAGGGAGGAGGGAGAAAAGAGGAGTGAGATAAGAGAGCAGGAGACAGATGAGAGGGAAGGAGAGGAGAGAGGAAGGCAGGGAAGAGGAGAAGGGAAGAAAGAGGGCATATGAGACGGGAGGAAAGAAGAAGGAGAGAAGGGGGACAGAGGGTTAAGGAAAAGAGAGAGGAGGAGGAAGGGGAGAGGAGAGAAAAGATCAGGGTAGAGAAGAAAGGAAAAGAAGACGAGAGTAGGCGAAGATGACGACGGATAAATAAGAGAGAAAATTTGTTAGAACAAGGAGAAAAGAGAGGAGGTAAATGATTAAGGAAGGAGCGAAGACAGAAGAGGGGTACAGGGAGCAGAGCAGAGGGGAACACGATAGTTACACGGAGCAGAGGAGGGGAGGGGGAGGGGACAGGCAAGCGGACAGGACAGGTAATGGCTCCGGCCGGCCATAATTCGATGCAGATGGTAAGCAGGGACGAGACGGATGTGTGTTACACCGAAATATCTCTCCATAATGTTGTCATGCACGGAGCGGCTGTCAATTAGTTATTCAATTATTATGGTTTACATTTTGTATGCGCGCGCGGGTACCAGTGCATGGCTTACGGGACTGTGATTTCGAAAGAACGTAACTTATATATATAGTATGCGTATGTAAGGATGTAGTATGCATATGTGCGTACTAGCGTACTAGACACACATGAATCAGCGCCTTATATTATGCATACGTTTACATTCATACATAATATGAATGCGCTTGTAAGTGTCAGTATGAGTGTCCGTGTGTGAATTACCTTGAAGTGTGGGGGTGTCTGTAAGGGAGAAGGGGGGGGAGAAGGCAAGGGGACAGAGGGAGAAGGGAAGGGAAGTGAGAGGGTGGAGAGGGAGAGGGGAACGAAGAGGGGAAAAGGAAGGGGGAGGGGACGGGAAGGGAAAGGGAAAGGGAAGGGAAGGGAAGGGAAGGGAAGGGAAAGGAAGGGAGGGGAAGGGAAGAGGTAGAGAGAAACAAGAGAGAGAGAGGATAGAGAGAGAACGAGATCGATAGAAAGAGAAAGAGAAAGAGAAAGAGAGAAAGAGAGAGAGAGAGAGAGAGAGGAGAGAGAGAGAGAGAGAGAGAGAGAGAGAGAGAGAGAGAGAAGAGAAAGACAGAATAACAGAGGGGAAAAAAACACGAGACGGAACGAGAGAGATAAACAGAGAGAGACCGAGAAATACAGACAAACAGAGTGAGGGTAATGATGTATAGAGGAGGCGGAGAGGGAGCATGTACCGCATCCAATATCTTTTGTTCGATCTTCACCTCCAATGCCCTTGCTCGACACTCGTTCATATTTCTTGTTCCTGACCTTCAAGCTCGAACACACACCCACACTCATACGCACAACCCCGCCCCCCCCCACAGACACACATACGCACAAATTCCCACACACACACACACACACACACACACACACACACACACACACACACACACACACACACACACACACACACACACACCTTCCATTCATACACTTCACGAAGTACACGAGGCCAGGCACATTCAACGCACCCCATAAAACGCCCACGCACTCGTAAACGCAACGTCTTACGGGCAATAAAAATTAAAAACTCATGTACCCGCAAAGCTCGGTGTGAACCCTAACCCTTTCTCAGTATTCAGGCGGAACCTCTCTACACACGCACTCAACAAAGCACACTACACGACACTACTGTAACTCTGCCCTACATTACAGTACACTACATAAGATGACAGAGATCAGTACGATACAATACAACACAACACATCACGCCCATTCACACTCCATCCCACGCAAAAAAAATCCCCGAGCACACACGCGCACATAAATACATACGAAATCACATTCTGCTACACTGCAATACTCTGAATTATGCTACACAATACTAAACTGTAGTACCCAACGTAACAACATAACACAGCAAGAACACACACACACACACACACACGTTCCCCTTTCCTTGCCCCCTCCCCTTACATCCCCACCTCCCCCCTTCACTCAACACTCATAATGCACGCCGTCTCCTCCACCCACACGCACTAAGCCGCCCCTTCACCCTCACCACCCTATAAGCCGACACACCATTACCCTCCTCACCCGTGTCAGTCCCCCGCCCACACAACGCCCATCTCGCTGCCAGCCCGTCTCTGCAGGCGCCATCGAATCCTATCTTATTCCCCCCTGTCGTTGCTCTTTCTCCCTCGTTCTCTTTCTCGTTTCCGTTTTCCTTCTCTTTCTCTCTCCATTTATTTCCCTCTTCCTCTCTCTATTCCTTTGATTTCATTCCTCGGTTACTTTAATCTTATTCTACCCTTTCATCGTTACCTCCTTTCTCTCTCTCTCTCTCTCTCTCTCTCTCTCTCTCTCTCTCTCTCTCTCTCTCTCTCTCTCTCTCTCTCTCTCTCTCTCTCTCTCTCTCTCTCTCTCTCTCTCTCATTTATCCGTTTCCCTCCATAGGCCTATCACCCCTATCGCTTCACCACCCAAGTCACAGTCACCCCAGACAATATTCATCGCCTTCTTCCAGAGCTCATCAACACTCCACTCAAGACAGGTTTTACAACGAATAAATTGCAAATCTCCGTATACATATTTGTCCGTCCGAGACAATGCACAAGATGTCTATTTGCACACAATCCCACATCCACGGAGCTAAACAAGGTATCACATATATCAAACAAGGTTCAAAATGACAGGAATCTACAAGCCAAGAAGGAAAGTCGTGGTTGTTGATACTAGATGTTAGAACATGGTTAAAAAATTGCATGAATCCACAAGCGGACGGGGATGTACTTAGGTTAATACATAATAAAAAAACGATAAAAGAAAAAAACGAAAAAAACAGTTAAAACATGCGGTACTAGATAACAAAATATTTTTCAAAAGAACAGGATTCAACAAGCGGAGAGGGAATGATGTGGGTTGATAACATGCGAGACTAGATATCAAAACACTGTTCAAAAGAACTCAAATACACAAGCGATCAGGTAAACAACAGTCGTCGGTACTAGAAATATAACATGTTAAAAGGAACATGAATTCACAAACCAACAGGTAAATACATGGTTATTGATACCAGATATCAAAACATGATTTAAAGAAGGACATACAATCCATAAACGAAACAGTTAAATAGATACTAGATAAAACGCGATTGTAAAAAACAAAAACAAAAACAAAAACAAAAACAAAAACAAAAACAAAAAAACAAATTCACAAGCCAACAGGTATATATCCACGCTCCTTCCTACTAGACATTAAAACATGATTTTAAAAAGGCCATAAAATCCACAAGGGGAACAGGCAAAAAAACAACAACATGGTAGCAGAGTTAATGATACCTGGCCACGTGATATGGCGAAGACCTGGCAGCACTCGGGCTAATTGCGAACCTAATGTGATTCCCAAGCACTAAGTATATGCATGATCTCCTGGCAACACGGTACGGAATCTGCTACTCTCTTCTCCCACAATACGCTTGGAAGAGAAGGAAAAAAGACAGAGAGAGAAAGGAAAAGAGAGGAAGTCAAAGAAAAAAGAAATAAAAGATGGGGATAAGGAAAGAGAGATTGGAGGAAGGAGAAGGAAGGAGGGAGGGAGGTGTAGAGGAGTGAGAGAGTGGAGATGAGAGAGAGAGAGAAGGAGGAAGAGAGAGGAGAGAGAGAGTGAGAGAGAGGAGAGAGAGAGAGAGAGAGAGAGAGAGAGAGGAGAGAGAGAGAGAGAGAGAGAGAGAGAGAGAGAGAGAGAGAGAGAGAGAGAGAGAGAGAGAGAGAGAGAGAGAGAGAGAGAGGGTGAAAAGAGTGAGAGAGAGTGAAAGAGAGAGCCCTCTCTCTCTCTCTCTCTCTCTCTCTCTCTCTCTCTCTCTCTTTCTCTCTCTTCCCCCCTCTCTGTCTGTCTGTCTGTCTCTCTCTTCTCTTCTCCTCTTCCTCTTCCTCTTCTCTCTCTCTTCTTTTCTCCCTTTCTCCCTCTCTTCTTTTCTCCCTCTCTTCTTTTCTCTCTCCCTCTTCCCCTCCCTCCCTCCCACTCCCTCTTTTTCCGGACGAGGCTGTGACGCCCACTCGCACCTTCGGTTTGTGTGTCTGTTACGCGATGGGCAATGGGACTGCGGAGGGAATGCGTGGCGTCTCTCTGCCTCCGTCTGTCTGCATGTCTAAATGGGTGTGTTTGAATGGCTGCGTGTCTGTATGGCTAATTGGCTGGTTGTCTGTCTGCCTGCCTACCTGCCTGCCTGCTTACCTACCTGCCTGCCTGTCTGTCTGTCTGTCTGTCTGTCTGCCAATCCGTCTCTCTTATCAATCCACCCGCTCGTCCGTCCGTCTGTCTGTCTTTCTGTCCGTATGTCTGCCACTTTCTCTTTGTGTCTGTCTCTTGTTTTCGCAGTCTTCTCTCCCCTTCTCCTATATTCCCATTTATTCCTATCTTTGCCTATTACCTTATGCTATTCTGTTTGCTCTTCCCCTTTCAACTAATACGCAGGATATATATGGGACACGTATATCAAGAACAAACAAACACACAAAAAACATGATCTGACAACGTAATCATTTACTAACAACGCGTCAAAAAAGATAAATAAAATAAATAAGATAATAATAATAATAATAATAATAATAATAATAATAATAATAATAATAATAATAATAATAATAATAATAATAATAAAATAAAAGTATATGATATCCGTTCTTTAATGGCCAAAATTCGGTCATCTGTCCTTTATATTGCGCGAGAAGTTTATTCATTAAAACCGCAAGAGAAGCGAAAGGAAGAGGGAGACAGGGAGGGAGGGAGGGGGAAGGAGAAAGGAAAAGAGAGGAAGTCAAAGAAAAAAAGAAAAGATAGATAAATAGATAGATATGTGGATAGAGAGAGAGAGATATGGAGGG
>NC_051421.1:16954443-16963950 GCF_015228065.2 Penaeus monodon | reverse complement strand
GAAAAAAAAAAAAAGGGCGCTGTGTAAAAAGTTGACCAAAACCCATACCTAGGCCCATATTTGCTAACTTGGAAGAATATTGTCTATAACTAAATATGCACACATGATGGCGACTGGCGCATGAGTATTATAGTATATAATTAAATGGTAAAATGAGAACTACATAAATAAACATATTAATAAATGAATGAAATAACATCATAACATCGGGAACTTCCACAACACAACAATAAAAATTTGCTATGATTTATAACAAAAATGATAATACTAATAATAAGGATCTATATCATCATAATAAGTGCCATTTCTATCTTTAACTGCAACAACAGCAACAACAAGAACTACACCAATTATAATTATAATGAGAAAGAGAATAATAATGAAAAAGCAGTGATAATATTAAGAAATAATAAAGACAATCATAACGATAGCAATAACAATGACAATGATGATGATGATGATAATAATAATAATAATAATAATAATAATAATAATAATAATAATAATAATAATAATAATAATAATAATAATAATAATAAAAAAAATAAATAATAATAATAAGACGAAGAAGAAGAAGAATTATTATTATCATTATTATCATAATAACAATAACAACAAGGAAAATGGTATTGATAACAATAATGACAATACTGTAAAGATAATAGTAACAGCAAAAACAAAACAGTAACACAAATACAGAAACAATAGACAACAATAATAATATTCCTTATTGATTTCTTATTATTGCTTTCATTATCATAATCATTATAATATAATTATCAAAATTACTATTACCATCAGTCAACAAAACCAATAACAATAATAAACAAAACAAAACATGAACAAACAGGAACCCAAAAAATCAACACATCACCGGCGAAAGGCATAAAAAAGTAAAAGGGAAGAAGGAAAAAAGAAAAACAAGGAAAAAAGGGGAAAAAGGGGAAAATCCCAATCAAATGGCACTTCCAACGTTCTTCCCCAATCCAAACACGGCAGCGGGGCGTGGTCGGAATATTCTGGCATCCTTCCGGGTTATGCAGTAGAGCGCCTTTCTTGCCAATTATCGTAATTAACTGTCGATGAAATCTCTCCAAGTACATCTCACAGATTTGTTTTCGTGATCTCTGTCACGGATGTCACTAATTTTAAATGTATTTGCTCATAATTATCATTAATTTTGTGCCAACATGTGTTTGTTCAAGGTTATAATTAAGTCTGTACATCTGTGCCGGACTATTACCAACCTTCTACGTATTTGTTTATGGTTATCCCCCTCTTTATATGTATCATTCATGAAAATCACTAACGGCAGTCGATACCCTGCGTCACTCTCTGTGTACTAACCTTGGTACCAAGTAGGCACTCCTTCTTGAATCTCCTTCGGCGTCTGCGTCAGGTGTTGCAGGTGCCCTTGCCGTACCAGGTGTCAAGTGGCAAGGGAGCCTCCCTTTATCGAGGGGAGGAGGCTCACGTGCATGCAAGAGCTTCTCAGGGGTTGCGACGGTAAGTCAATTGGCACCAATACCATATCAAGGAAGCCACGATAGGCAGATGCAGCGGTCTGTACAGTGCGAAGAAGGAACGCTCTCAGGCCCACGTCAATATCGCCCCGAATATATCCTCTGCATTTATTTACGCTGCACAAACCCGCCTCCCTCCCCCCTTACCTCTGCCCCCTCCCCTTCCCAACAGAACAGACAGCAACGCCCTCCTACTTTAATAAGTTCGCTTTCCAGACTTTACTACCACATAGTAATACCCATTTCCTACTGCATAAAAAAATGCTAAATGATGCTACAGACACAAAACGTACAACCAGACTACTATAATACTATACTAACAGTAGTAAAAAATATATATATTATAGGAGATACACTTTACTCCTTCACCACAGGTGGATAAAAAAAAAAAAAAAAAAAAAAAAAAAAAAAAAAAAAAAAAAAAAAAAAAAAAACATCTGAGCAGACACTCGATGCTATCACACCCTCCCTATTACTGAAATTTCCCCTCGCTACATTTATCCCAAAATTCCCTCCTATTCCCTTGGACAAATGTCTTGTTACCGGCCAATACTAGATAACGATGTCCAGGCCGTATCAATTTTCACGTCTCTTTGTTCCCTTAGTGACTGCCCTATTCCCTCATTATTGCCCTCACGCCCAAACGCCCTCACGCCCACACACCCTCTCTGGCACTCTCCGCGTGTACCCTCACCCTGCGCAAGTACCTGGTAATGGCGGCGATGTCATGACTTATTATATTGATATCACGACACGCGGCGAAGGGGTACCTTCCAAACTTGGCTGACGCTCTCCCTTCTCTCTCTCTCTCTCTCTCTCTCTCTCTCTCTCTCTCTCTCCCTCTCTCTCTCTCTCTCTCTCTCTCTCCTCCCCCTCTGCTTTCTCTCACCCTTTTCTCTCTCTTTCGTTCTAATCTCATTCTCGGGTTTTCCTATTCTCTACCTTCTTTCGTACTCGTATCTCTTTTCGTTCTCTCTCTCTCTCTCCTTTTTTCTCTCCTCCCATCCTCCTTTTCTCCTTTTCTCTCTCTTTTTCTCCTTCCTCCTCTCTCTCTCTGTTTCATTTTTTCTTTCTCTCTTTCGTTCTATATCTCATTCTCGTTCTCTCTATTTCTCTACCTCTCTTTGGTACTCTCTCTCTCTCTCTCTCTCTCTCTCTTTCTCTCTCTCGTCGCCTCTATCTCTCTCTATCGTTTTCTCTCTCTGTCGTTTTCTCTCTCTTCTCTTTCTCGTTCTGTCTCCCTCTCTCCCTCCCTCCCTCCCTCCCTCCCTCCCTCCCTCCCTCTCTCTGTCTCCTCTCTCTCCCCCCCTCTCTCCTCTCTCTCTCCTTTTCCCCTCCCTTCTCCCCTCTCTCCTCTCTCTCTCTCTCTCTCTCTCTCTTCCCTCTTCTCTTCTCTCTCCTCTCCCCTCTCTCCCTCTCTCTCTCCCTCTCCTTCTCTCTCATATATTATATATAATATATATATATATATATATAATTTATATATATATATATTATATATATATATATAATATATATATTAATCCCTAACTTTTCCGAGGCCAGTTCCTACTCCTAGAGTTTAATCTCATCGCCACTGCTATCTCTGACGCAGTCTCTCCTCAACATATCCTTGGCATTCTCTCACTCTAATGAACTCTCACTTCTCCCTAATCCTATTTCTCCTTCACCCTTTCCATTTCTCCTTACTCTTCTTCTCCCTCTCTATCTTCTTTTCTATGTGCCCTACCTCTGTCCCTTCTTTCTTCGCTCTGTCCTGCACTTTCCCATTTCCCTACCTCATTTTTTTCTTTTCCCTCTTCCTCGCCTTCCTTTTTCCATCTCTCTTTCTATCCATTCTTCCTTCCTTCTCCCTATCCCTCTCCATTTTCCCTTCTTGATTTTCCTTCCTTTCTCTTATCTTTTATTTCCCCTTCCTCCTATTCTTCTCCGTCTACTTTCTCTCTCCATATCCTCTTATCACCCCCGCTCCCTCTCCCATTTCCACCTCCTTTTTTCCTCCCCTTTTTCTCTCTCCCTCTCCCTTTTCTTCCTATTTCCCTTTCTACCCTTTCTTCCCCCTCTCCCTTCCCCCTGTTCCTTCTCGGCGTTCCGGGGGCCCCGCAGGGTTTTCTTGTCTCACTGGCGTCCAGGTTTTACGAGATATCAAGGCACATAACACTCAAGCAACATTTGCAACAAGATCCCGTTGAATATCAGTTTCCTTGCAACGCGAAATCTTTCCCAAAATGTTTTAGTACGTTTTTTTAATACCAAAACCACGACACCAACAAGCGACTCCAGTAGAAACTCTACGGACCAGTCTCGCCGCTTTCTCTTGTGTTTCTGAAGCTTGCATGTTGCACGACCCACGGCCCTCAGAACCCCCCTTCCCCCTCCTCTCCCTCCTACACCTCACCCCCAGCCATTACGTCCTTACTACCGTATCCTTCGACCCCTTCCTGCAAGCTATCCATGCATGGTACTTCACACTATCCTCTATCCACCTTCTCCTTTAAGGTTTGTTCTAGCTTGGCCTGTTGAAAAATATCTTTGTCATCCCTTTATCTATGTGCGGAGGTCCTTCGTCTATGCCTCCCCTCCCCCTATCCTTCCTCACTGTCCCATCCCGTTCTCCACCCTTTGGTCACCTCCCCCTCCTTCCCCCACTTGGCCACGCCCAGGTGCCAGGTGCGCTAGGTGAGGCACAGACAGGCAGGTGCCGCACCGGACCGCCCTTGACTATCCGTAGGAGGCGTTGGCTGGGACAGAATACAGAATACTCTAAAATCCGAGACAGAAAAGGGGCGGCGTCGGACACGTGTGACAGTAATAGCAGCGTTCGGCGGTGGTATCAGGTCGTGCTAAGTCGTGCTAGCGGGGACGACTCGATGTTACTCGTCGTTAATCCCTCCTTAACGGCTCTATCTCCAGTCAATCTGCAACTATCTCAGTCCGGCCCACCCGTAGCATCGGCGCCATTACGTAAACCAGTATCTTCTCCGCCCGCTTCCACTGACGACGGGGGGCTCGGACAGCGGCGTGTGAGCTGGGGCGAACCGCTTCGTAATTCGATATGGCACTATGCAATGAGTGCTACTTGCTATGCATGGTACCACTGAGCCGGGGGACGCTGAGAACAAGCTTACCATGAGCATCAAGTTATTCACTTGCCAAGGCCATCACAACAATATAATAAACTCAAATCGAAATCCAAATACGCATCAATATTGAAAAGAAAAGAAAGAAAAAACGAAAAACGAAAGCAATACCCGCATCTAAATATTTAAAAAACGAAAGCAAAATATATAAAACTATATAAAAAAAAAAAAAAAAAAAACGAATAAGTAATTAACCCTTTTATGCCTCTCATAAACAGGTAGGATGGATTCAGAGGAACACGAGAGCCACCACTCAACACCCTGAGCATACGATGTCTCCCGCGGGGCCCGTGGAAGCCATAATCTGGGGGAGGAAACGAATCGTGCACGCGATAACCCGGTAATACATCACATTCACACGCTCTCTGTCCGTCCGTCCGCCCGTCCGTCCTTCCGCCTGCCTGTCCGTCTGCGCGTCCGTCTGTCTGCCTGTCTGTCTGTCTGTCTGTCTGTCTGTCTGTCTGTCTGTCTGTCTGTCTGTCTCTCTGTCCGTGTGTCTATCTGTCCGTGTGTCTGTCTGTCTGTCCGTCTGTCTGTCTCTTTGTCTGTCTGTCTCTCCGTGTGTCTATCTGTCTCTGTCTGCTGTCTGTCTGTTCGTGTGTCTATCTGTCTGTCTGACTATCTGTCTGTCTGTCTGTCTGTCTGTCTGTCTGTCTGTCTGTCTGTCCTCTCATTTTCATTCTCAGTTTCACTTTCATTCTCACTCTTTCACTTAATTCTTACTAGTGTGTGTGTGTGTGTGTGTGTGTGTGTGTGTGTGTGTGTGTGTGTGTGTGTGTGTGTGTGTGTGTGTGTGTGTGTGTGTGTGTGTGTGTGTGTGTGTGTGTGTGTGTGTGTGTGTGTGTGTGTGTGTGTGTGTGTGTGAGAGAGAGAGACTGTGCTTGCGAGCTTGTGCATGTGTGCGTGTGTGTTCAGTGTTCTAATCCCTCACTGCCTACATATCTCGCGAGCAGCCAGCCGGAATCCACACTAACGGGCACTCTGATATGTAAACGGGGCGCTGGTGAAAAGGTCCCCAACATCAGACAGGGTGAATGCTATCACTCACAACAAAGTCCAATAGCATAGTTATATACTGAAGGTCACTTTGAACTTAAAGTGTATGGTGATGATCTTGGCTGTTAAGGCGGTCATTATGGAAACATGTATAGTAATGATGATAACCATTTTGAACATATTTACAGTGATGATATTGATCATTAATAATCCCACTACAAGCATAATATCTATTGTGAAAACTTTGAACATAATATGTAGTGACCATTACAGATGTCACTTTGAACACATGATAGTATCCATTACTGATCTCGCTTTCAACATAATATATATAGCAATGACAGTGACCATTCTCACGATAGTACACTCACTTCTAGAATCACAAAGGCTACGAAGAATCTAGAGAAGAAATCACAACTTAAAACCAAACTCCATTAATACACAAGGTAAAAATACAGTATAGATCTTTGACCTCATTAGCATATTCAGTTGCTCGGTGCATTCTCCCTCCGTGTTCATCCGTCTGCCTCCCTATCTATGGAACCTTTGCGTTGTTCATTTATCTGTGATTAATTGTGCCTTCCTCTCCCACCTCTTTATGTCTGTCTGTTAACCTCTGTTCAACTGTCCTTTAACCTCTGCTCATGTCTGTTTGTCACTGTCTATCCGCCTGCCTGTCTGCTTGCAAGTGTTCACCAGACCAGCAGAATCATGCACGTATCTGGTTTCGCTCATGTCTGCGGAGCGAGACACGCTGCCACCTCGGAAACCCTTTTCTCCCGGGCGCCCTTCCTGCCTCTTCCCTTCTCATTGTCAGTAGAAGCCTTTACGCCTGTCTGCCTCCTCCTCTCGGTGTCTGAATCCCATTCTCTTTCCTTCATTCAGTTATTCATTCTTTCTTTCTCTCTCTCTCTCTCTCTCTCTCTCTCTCTCTCTCTCTCTCTCTCTCTCTCTCTCTCTCTCTCTCTCTCTCTCCATATCTTTTTCACTTTATCTCCCCCCTCCCCCCTACCCCCTCTCTCTTTCTTCCATATCTTTTTCACTTTATCTCATCCACTTTCAATCATTCTCATTCTCACTTCCTTTTCACTCTCCCTCTCCCATTCCCTCTCCCTCTCTCCCTCTCCCTCTCCCTCTCTCCCTCTCCTCCCGCTCTCTTGTCCGCGTCTGCCCGCTTTCATAAATAAGTTGCCGCCTCTCTGCTCATGACGCGCAGCCATGTTATGCGTGTTGCTCTTTTTGCAAACCGCTGTCCCTTTACTTGTTGGTAGTTTGTTTTATTTGTTTATATTTTTTATTTTATTCTATTTTGGGTTTCCAGGCATGAAATAGTGTCGAAGAATATTTGTAGTTTTTTCTCTGTCTCTGTCTGTCTGTTTGCCACCTCTCCCCATCTCTGTCTCTTCTCTCTCTCTCTCTCTCTCTCTCTCTTCTCTCTCTCTTCTCTCTCTCTCTCTCTCTCTCTCTCTCTCTCTCCCTCCCTCCCTCTCTCTCTCTCTCTCTCTCTCTCTCTCTCTCTCTCTCTTTCCTCTTCCCTTCTTTAATTTCATTTTTTTTCTCCCCTGTCTCCCTTTTCTTTCTTTCAGTCCTTCTTTTTCGCTCTCCTTCATTTTCTTCTTCTTTCTTTCTCCCGCGACCCTTTTATTTTTTTCTGTCCTTTCCATCTTCTCTTCTCTTCCACTCCTACTCTCCCCACTCCCTCCCTCCTCCTTCACACACTCTCGGACGCGTATTTCACACAGCTGCATTATAGAAAAAGTTAAAATCAAATAAAACACACACAAAAAAATTGAAAGAAAAAAAAAAAACACAAATACATCTCTTCTGACAGGATGACCTACGGCAGAATTTACTTAGCCGCTAATATGGACACGGGAGCAGATAAGGAAGCCTCTCCCAGGGCCAGCAGGCGTTGGCAGAGGGAAGCGATCTTCGGAGTACTGAGGGAGGGGGGCGGAGAGCAAGCAAAGCAATACAAGGTGTGACTTCGGGGAAGAGTTGTGTCGGATTTAACCTTATGATAAATTTTCTCGTTCTTTCATATATAGATATATATATATATATATATATATATATATATATATATATATATATATATATATTTATATATATATATATATATATATATATATATATATATATACTATATATATCATATATATATATTATATATATTATTATTATTCTTTTAACGGTAGGTTCATGTCTGAGCCGCCGTGGTCAAAGAATGATACTCAATTGCAGTTTTCACGTTGTGATGCTCTTGGAGTGAGTACGTGGTAGGGTCCCCAGTTTCTTTCCACGGAGAGTGCCGGTGTTACCTTTTTAGGTAATAATTCTCTCTATTTTATCCGGGCTTGGGACCAGCCCTGACTTGGGCTGGCTTGCCCACCCAGTGGCTAGGTAGGCAATCGAGGTGAAGTTCCTTGCCCAAGGGAACAACGCGCCGGCCGGTGACTCGAACCCTCGAACTCAGATTGCCGTCGTGACAGTCTTGAGTCCGATGCTCTAACCATTCGGCCACCGCGGCCTTGACGATCATGGGTTTCCATGATTTTTCTTGGCAATTTAGAGCGGTGGTTTGCCATTGCCTTCCGCCCGGTGAGAGAGAGAGAGAAGAGAGAGAGAGAGAGAGAGAGAGAGAGAGAGAGAAGAGAGTGAGAGAGAGAGAGAGAGAGAGAGAGAGAGAGAGAGAGACAGAGAGAGAGAGAGAGAGAGAGAGAGAGGAGGAGAGAGAGAGAGAGAGAGTGAGAGAGAGAGAGAGAGAGAGAGAGAGAGAGGAGAGAGAGAGAGAGAGAGAGAGAGAGAGAGAGAGAGAGAGAGAGAGAGAGAGAGAGAAGAGAAATAGAAAGAAAGAAAGAGAGAGAGAGAGACTCGAATCCCTTCTCACCAAGTCTCTTCCCACATGTCCAAATACGCGAAGGACGCGAGAGGGGAGGAGAGGGGGGAGGGGGATAGCTGCAAGCTATCCCTCCCCTCCTCTCCCTTCCCTTCCCCCTCCTCATCTCCTCATTTCCTCCTCCTCCTCCTCCTCCTCTTCCTCCTTCTCCTCCCCTTTCCTCCCTCAACTCTACTGTATTCTACTCTACTTTACTCTCCTCTCCCCCCTCCCCCTCCACGCCCTCACTCGGTAACCTCTCCACGACTGGCGCGTATCGCCATGGTTCGACACCCGCGTCACGTCACGACATGAGCAAGTGCCCAGCAATTAATCCCTCTCGATGCCCATCCCCTCACCCCCCTCCCTCTCTCCCCCTCCTTGCCTCTGCCCATTTCTACCTCCCCCCCCCCCCCCAATTCGACTCAACTTGACGGCGCCCCCAACCCATGTCTAGTCTCTAGCCCCTCCCCCTACCGACACCCTCAAATCATGTCTGTCCCCAACCCCACTCCACACTCCTCCCCCACCCCGGCGCCGCTACGACAATGCCATTTCACTCCCCCCTCATGTCACTCTCCTACCCCCTCCTTCATCACTCTCCCCTCCCCTCCCCTCTCCTCCCTTTCCCTTCCATTTACTTTCCTCCCCCTTTCCTTTCCTTTCCTTTCTTTTCCTTCCCCTCCCTTCCCTATCCCTTCCCTTACTTTACTTCCCTCCTCCTTTCCTCCTTCCCTCCCCTCCCTCCTCCCTCCCTTCCCTTCCTTCTTTCCTCTTCTCTCTTTCTCTTCTTTCTCTTCTTTCTTTCTCTTTTCTTCTCCTTCTTCCTTCTTCTCTCTTTCCCTTCCCTTCTCTTCTCTTCTCTTCCCTTCCCTTCCCTTCTCTTTTCTTCTCTTCCCTCCTCCTCCCTTCCATTCCCTTCCCTTCCCTTCCCTTCCCTTTCCTTCTCTCCCCTTCCCTTCCCTTCTCT
>NC_051421.1:16944443-16949443 GCF_015228065.2 Penaeus monodon | reverse complement strand
CGCGGGAAGTGCTAATCAGAGCGACCACCACGTATATCGGCGTGGGTTTAAAGGCCAGACGAGTCTATATAATAATGAAAAAAAATGATAATAGGGGTAAAAAACGAGGAAGGCGGCCCCAGCGAACGGCTTCTTTGAACACCTGAGCGATGCTAAAGGTAAGGTGAACACGCCTAATCACCTTAAAAGATATCCTTACTGCGCGCATAGTCAGGTGGAAACGACAACCAAAGACCCTATTTTTTTTGTCTTTTTTTTACTTTTAATGGGAGAAAATGTACAAACATAAAATGTAAATAGAAAAAAAAACCAGTCATGTATACATACACGCAAGACCATAACACCGACATGCAAACACGCACATGCACATACACGGACCAGTACACGCAGTCTGGACAATGTAGAGTCCAAATTTGGTTGCTAATGCAAACTTAATTTCTCATTCCGCTCAACCGGCTTATAAATACACTCGAATAAAAGCCACCGACAATCTCTCTCCCTACAAGAAGAAGAAGAAGAAGAAGAAGAAGAAGAAGAAGAAGAAGAAGAAGAAGGATAAGGAGGAGAAAAAAAAAGTCATACATACACACGCCCATCCACCCCTTCCATCCGCTCCCACCCAGCCCTTAACCCTTAATTCAAGACCAAATTTATACCCTAATCCCCGCCTCCCCTTTTCTCCTCTTCTTAAATACTCCCCCCCTCTCCCCCCTTCTTAAATCTCTCCCTTCCCCTCCCCCTTTCCCCTCTCCCTCCCCTATTCTTATACATCCCCCTTCTCCCTCCTTCCCCCTCCCCCCAGGTGAGTCAGAGCGCAAGAACCTGCCGGGGATGAGGCTTCTAGGTGGAGTCCCTGCCGATTCTGTCGACTTCGCAAGCAAGGAGGGCGGAGGTGAGCCTCACCCTGTGCGTATACCCTGATTGCGGATCACTTCCTCTCTTCTCTTTTTGTGTTTGTGTCTTTTTTCGTTTTCCGTTTTTTCATTAATTTTTATTCTTCTTTTTCCCTTTTTTTTTTTTTTGGGGGGGGGTTCCTTTGTTTCTCCCATCCGATTTTTTTCTCTCTCCTTTTCCCTCTACCTTCTCCTTTCACCTCTTCCTCTTCTTTTCCTTCACCCCTTTTCTTCTCCATCTCTTTCTCCTTCTCCTTCTCCCTCTTCTCTCTCTCCTTCTCTACATACCTTCCCTTTCCCTCTATTCATTCCTCATTCATTCAACGTTTCTCCCACGCCTCTCTTACCCTTTCCCTTTCCTCCCTTCACTTTGTCCTTTCTTCTCCTACCATTTTATCTCTTCTCTCTTCTCAAGCTCCCCTCTCCCCCCTTTCACCGCAATATGACGTCACGAGTGGATACGTATGGGCGCCATCTATCTAGCGGAGTGAACGAAAACTGACGGGGATCTGTGTACATCACGGTGCGGCCCCCTCCCCCTATCCCCATCCCGTCTCTCCCTCCTCTCTCTCCCTTCTCCCTTATTCCTTATCGAAGAGCCGTCCCCTTCCCTGTCAGTCTATCTAAATTTTCTTTCTCTTTCTTTTTCTCTCTTTCTCACTCTCGCTCTCTACTTCCCTCCCTATATCCCTTTATCAATCTCCCTACCCCTCTGCTTCTTCCTCTCATCCTTTTCCTTCTTCTCTCTCTCTTCCTTCTTATTCTTAATCTTAGTTTCCCTTTCCCCACCTCACCCTCACCTTCACCCTCTCCTTCTCCTGTCTCTCTCTCTCTCTCTCTCCTCTCCTTTTTCTTTATCGCATGACCTTGTACAGCTTATCACTGACCCTTCTCCGGCTCCGCTTGCAGTGGCTGAGGGGAAGGGAGGGAGGGAGGTGGGGAAGGAGGGAGGGAGTATCAGAGAATGGGAGAATAAAGGGATGGAAGGGTGGGAGGAAGAGGGAGGAATAGAGGAAGGGAGAAAGGGAGGAATAGAGGAAGGGAGAAAGGGAGGAATAGAGGAAGGGAGAAGAGGGGGGATAGAGGAAGGGAGAAAGGGAGGAATAGAGGAAGGGAGAAAGGAAGGAATAAGAAAAAGTGGAAAGGAGGATAGAAGGATGGAAGGATCGAAGGATGGAAGGGAGGAAGAGGAGAAGGCAGGAGGGAGTGTGAGGAGGAGCGGAGGCCACCGAAGTAGCTGTTGAACGGGACAAACAGCAGCGTAAAACGAGCTGGCGATGCTTATCCTTATCTCTGAGGAGATGTGTGAACATGGAGGAAGAGGAAGAGGAGGAGGGGGAGGAGGAGGAGGAGGAGGAGGAGGTGAGGAAGAGGTGGAGGAGGAGGAGGAGGAGGAGGAAGGAGGAGGAGAGGAGAGGAGAGGAGAGGAGGAGGAGGAAGAGGTGGGAAGAGGTGGGGAGGGGAGAGGAGGTAGAAGTGGAGGAGAGAGGAGGGAGGGAGAGGGAGGAGGAGAGGAGGAGGAGGAGGAGAGGGAGGAGAGGACGGAGGTAGAAGGGTGGAGGAGGGGGGGGGAGGAGGAGGGAGGAGGAGGAGGAGGGAGGAGGAGGAGGAGGAGAGAGAGAGGAGGGGAGAGGAGGAGAGGAGAGGAGGAAGGAGGAGGAGGAGAGGAGGAGAGGGAGGAAGGAGGAAGAGAGAGGGGGAGGAGGAGAAGGAGGAGAGGAGTGAGGGAAGGGAGGGGAGGAGGGGAGGAGGAGGAGGGAAGAGTGAGTGGAGGAGGAGAGGAGGAGAGGAGGGAGGAGGAGAAGAGGAGGAGAGAGGAGAGGAGGAGGAGGGAGGAGGAGGGGAGGAGAGGAGAGGAGGGTGGGGAGGGGAGGAGGAGGAGGAGGAGGAAGAGAGGAGGAGGAGGAGGAGGAGGAGGAGGAGGAGGAGGAGGAGGGGGAGGAGGAGGAAAGGAGGAGGAGGAGGAGGAGAGGAGGAGGAGGAGAGGAGGAGGAGGAGGAGAGGAGGGAGGAGGAGGAGGAGGAGGAGGAGGAGAAGGAGGAGGAGGAGTAGAAATGGAAGTAGCAGCAAGGGAGGAAGAAGGGAGGGAAGGAAGGAGGGAGAGATAGAGTGAGCGAAAAAACGAAAAAAGAGAAAGCGAGTGAAATAATAAAAGAGACAAGAGTAAACGAAGGAGATAGAGGAGCTGATAAAGAAGCATGAACAAGACTGGATATAATGGTGAGTTCCGCCGGCTACCTGTTCTGATCATTATCGTCGTGTCGTATAATTTGATAACAGGATTTTCTTTTACGCTCTGTGTAACATAAAATTTACTGCCGGTATCAATGGTAATATGCCACACCTGGTGCCATCCTGACATTTTGTAAAATCATCGCCAATGAGGGACGAACTACGAGTGATAAACCAAATGTGCATGCATCCACATACATACATGCATACATACATATATACATGCATGAATACATAAATGCATGCACGCACGCACGCACGCACGCACGCACGCACACACACACACGCACACACACGCACACAATCGTTCACACAAGCAAACACACGGAACACACAAACGAACAAATACTTGAGAAACCACATAGTGCGATACGCATCACAGACAAACAGAGACAAAAGAACAAAAACAAATAGAACAGACAGCAGGCAAAACAGTTAGACAAATTGAGAAAATAAAATTAAAAACAAACAGAAGAGACAGACAGACGGACAAAAAAAAAACATGCAGACACACTGACAAAACAGAAAGACAAACAAACAAATATAACAGAACAGACAGACAGACAAATCAGTAGTACAAGACGCCTGAGAGGAAGCAGGACTGTCTCTTCAAGGGGGATCGGCCATTTTAACTAGACGTCGCTCATCCATACGTAGGACATGTCCAAGATAAGTGAGAAGAAGGTCCTCGCTGCATGTTGCATGTTGATTTACCCAACCTTGGTTGGATACCCGATCACGATAACTGAGCTTAAATATCTGCCTCCAGAAGCAGAACTCAAATACCTGAATGTGTGCTACATCAGACTTTCGTATAGGCCAGCTCTCACAAGCATACATCAGTACTGGTCTCACGGAAGCCAGGTATACCTTCAGTTTAGTGGATAATGTTACACCAGGTATTTTCCACGGACAGTCTTGGAATGAAAGAAAGGCAACTTGTATGTGTATGTTCACTTCTGCCCAGGTCAGTGAAAGAGTACACCTCTTCCAGGGGCAAGTCATTCAGTTTGATTAGCTCTGTGGACAGGTCTGGAGATCTCATGGTATTCGTTTTCTCCGCACTTAGTATTAGACCGACAACTGCTGCTGCCAGGGATAATCGGTTGAGCATTAGCTACATGTCTTCAACAGATTCTGCAAAGAGGGCAGTGTCATCTGCATAGTCGAGGTCTGTGACATGGGTCTAATGGTCTAACCAGCTTCCGCGACAACCAAACATTGAGGCAACAAGCACCACTTCTAGTACGGTGAGGAATAAGAGTGGTGAGGTCAAGGCTTCTTCCTTGACACCTGTGTTTACCTCAAATAGCTGGGTGAGCCTACTTCAAACTCTAACAACGTTGGCTGATCCCTCATACATTGCTTGGATGAAGGGGATGATTTTGTCTCGTAGTCCCAGCATCCTCAGGATTTCATATATTCTAGGATGATCCACAGAGTCGAAGGCAGCTTTAAAATCAATATAGCCAATGATGGTGGGCTTCGTGTATTCCCATTTTAGGTCTAGAATTTGTCTGAGGATGACGATCTGATCTGCTGTGGATCTGTTGGAGCGAAAGCCGCTTTGGTTTTCGCGCATACACTGGTCAACTGCAGGACGAATACGTCCCAGGATGACTGCATCCATCACTTTATATGTCACATCAATCAGGAAAATCCCTCGGTAGTTTTTGCACTCCAACTTGTAACCCTTCTAGTAAAGGGAATTTAACACAAACATTTTCCAGTCTGTGGGGAGTCTCTCTTCTGTCCAGATGAGCAGTTCCGAGGAAGCACTTTTCCATAGGATGGCTGGTAGACCATATTCGCCTAATGTTATCATTGAGCTGATGGCCTTTTCTACTTCAGCTATTGTCGACGGGGCCTCGCTGT
>NC_051421.1:16926943-16934443 GCF_015228065.2 Penaeus monodon | reverse complement strand
GTTGTTATTATTATTATTGTTGTTGTTGTTATTATTATTTTTATTATTATTGTTCTTGTGTACGTGTGCATGAGTGAGTGAGTGAGTAAGTGAGTGACTGAGTGAGTGAGAGAGTGAGTGAATGAGCGAGTGAGAGAGGAGAGAGAGAGAGAGAGAGAGAGAGAGAGAGAGAGAGAGAGAGAGAGAGAGAGAGAGAGAGAGGAGGAGAGAGAGAGAGAGAGAGAGAAGAGAGACGAGAGAGAGAGAGAGAGAGAGAGAGGAGGGAGAGAGGAGAGAGAGAATGATAGAGAGAGAGAGAGAGAGCAAATCAAAAAAATATACACGAGGTACCGGCTATATTACAAGCTGGATTTATGTACTATCTAACTTATGAATCTACAAGGTCTTTATCCAGTACATAATCTTGGGGCACAAGCAAAAACTCTCGTCCTATTATAGGTTGTGCACGACAGGTGACAAGGGTTTATTTACATTATAACTAGACTATTCTCTATTTTCTAAATCACTTGTTAATGTTCATCAAAATAAATTGCTTAAATCTATATTAGCATTAAGGATTATATTCAAGTTCTATTTTGCTTGCATTTAGTAAAAATAGCAGTACTGATAAAATCACAGAACCGAATTATTGCTGTAAATAATAATGACCATAAACTTATTATTAGACATATTTACAATGTTTACAAGACATATAAATAGATAGTATTTGATAACAATATCAAATCACAAAAAATCTCGAAGCATTTTTCTCCTAGCCTCGAAAAGGACGAGTATACCTCTACTCATGACAAATTACCATAAGCTTACTGAATGAAAACCGAAAGAAAATTGAGGCTTTGCAACCGTGTGAGAATGACTAATCTTGTGGCGCAAAAGTTCGCTGGGTTTCGCCACTTTTCGAAAGCCCATAGTACAATTAGAACCGACATTTTATCTTCTTTTTTATCAGTAAATCAATAATTCAAATTGTACGGAAATAAAAAAAACTTTAACTCATATATTCCCCTGACTTATTACATCTAACCGATTACAAAATTATTATTCATTAATCCTCAGCATAAGGTCATTCATGCGTAACGGAAAATGCGTTTTAAATTTACCGTCTCGATTTGTTACTTGAGCGGGGCGGAGTGATAAATAAATTTACCGACTAAAAAAAAAGAAAAAAAGAAAACACACACACACACACACACACACACACACACACACACAACTAACAACAACATATACATATATATAATCATAAAACACACAAAACTTAATATATATTTTATATATATATATATATATATATATATATATATATATATATATATATATATATATATATATGTTCTTTAATGAACTTTTTTCTTCCTCTGTACTTTAGTACCAGGATGAATCTACAGGAATTTACGATTATTTTGAAGAAAATGTACCATGAGTTGATGACCCGTTATGACAGAAATATACATCTCCCTCCGCGTTTTATCATATATTTCCCTCCACATTTTATAACCAGGGTCAGTCTACAAGATATTAAGGTTTATAAGACAAAAACGCTAAGATCTGAAGACCCGTTAAAACTTAAAACAATATAAACATCATCAGCTTTCTGTCATTCTCAAAGTTCTTGGGTTTAATAAACATTTAAACGAATTTAAAAACACGCAGAACGCACCTACGTGGAAGGCGTTTCCAAAAAAACACAAAAGGAAAGAAAAATAAAACAAGACAGGCATAAGACTAAGAAATTCTTCTATACTATAAATCAAAGCACTTTTCCACGTATCTACACAAGATATACAAACAATATATATCTAATATAAGCACGAGTGCGAGGACAGGGTGTGGATATCAACGTGTGGATGGACAAGAGTGCCATAACACGTGATGAGAAGCAGCCATCGACTTCCGATGCGGGGGGGGGGTGTGTGTGGAGAGAGGAAGGGATGAGGGGGGGTAGTGCTGTGGAGACAGGAGAGAGGGGGAGGCAGTGCTGGGGAGAGAGAGGGAGAAGGGGGAATAGCGAATGGTGTTGAGGGGAGGGGGAAGAGGGAGGGAGACAGTGCTGGGGAGAGGGTGTTGGGGAGCGGGGAAGAAGGGGAGATGGAAGTGGTGCTGAGTTGAGCGGGGCTGAAATGGGGGGCATTATTGGGGATTGGCAAAAAGAGGAATGTGGGGGGGGCGATCCTGAGGAGAGGGGATGGGAAGAAGAGGTAGAGCTGAGGGGAAGGGAAAGGAAAGAGGGCAGTGGAGAAGAGAGAGGAAAGAAAGGAAAAGGGGGCGGTGCAGGAGGAGAAAGAAAGGAAAGGGGAGGAAGAGTTAATTAGAGGGAAAGGAAAGGGGAATGGAGGAAGGTGTTAATAAAAGAGAAGGGAAAAGGAAGGTGTTAAGGAGGGGGGAATGGGGAATAAGGGCAGGTGTTAATGAGAGAGGAAAGGCAGGGAAGGAAAATTATAAGAAAAGCAGAAGGGAAAGGGGACAGGCATTGTTGAGAATGAGGAGGAAAGGGAATAGCAACAGAAGAAGAGAGGAGAAGGGGAAAAGAAGGAGAGGGAGGAAGAGAGAAGGGGAACAGGAAAAGGCGGAGGAGAGAAGGGGAAGGCGCACTCTTTGCAACAACAAGAAGGGCGAGGCTGGGAGTGGATATTGGTGCCACTCAGGGTCTCGGCCGAGGAGCGAACTCGTTATCCTTTTAGAATCGTTGAATATGATACTGAATAGCGCAGGGGATACAAGCCTAGAACGTTACTCTATTACAATAAATGATAGTGAGATCAACAGATAAGCATATATCTATAAGTAAAATACCACATGACGATATATAAAATCATTCTTTTTATTGCCTCTCCCTCTTCTTACCCCGCCCACCCTTTGCCTTTCCCCTCCCCCTATGCTCTTCGTCCTTCTTCTGCCCTTCCCCTCCTCTTCTCCCCTCCTCTTCTGCCCTCCCCCTCCCCCATGCACCACACTGCTGTGTGGTGCAGCGGTAGCGTTTTCGCCTAGCAATCTTGCTGACCTGCGTTCAAATCCCTCGCCGCCAGTGGATGGTGACCCCGACCATTCCTTGCACACAGGGGGGCATTTAGAAGCAAAGTGAAACAGACAGAAGGTTACGCCAAGAATAACCATTGTAACAAATGGAATAAACAAAATTATATTATATATATCATATTATGCTCTTCTCCCTCTGCCCTTCCCCTCCCCTCTTCCACCCTTCAGTCCCTCCTCGCTCCCCTCCTCGGCCCCTTTCAAACAAACCCTTCCATCCAGACGTTCAACAAGCAAACACAAACGGTATATGAACATCCGCGGCGTATAAAGGAGGTAATTACGTAAAGTACATGCAGTATGGCTTCTCAGTCCTTTGTTCTTGGAGCCGAAGAATACACTTCCTGTCGTTTATCTCCTCCATAAAATGCGATTGAAGATAATATACGTAATTCAATACACGTCAGATTTCTTTCAGATACTGCTGTTTGTTTTTGGTCTACCCCTGTTCCAAACACTAATATACTAACACCATTCCTGAGGTTAAATTGATTATGTTACAATGCATGTTACCATCTTTTTGTCATTGATGATTTACAAGTGGTTAAAATCTATTTTCACGAAAATGATACTTGGTAGATAAATTGCTTATATTAATTGCCTTCTCTACAATGTTCAAACAATAACATTTCCATGGTGCATGCACATACCGTGACACTTCAAAGTACAACAAACAAAATTATGGTCCTGTACAACATTCACAATATTGTATTACTGCGGTAACATATACATTTGAAGTACATTCCCCTCTAATATCAGAATCATTAAAAGGTCTTGTATCTATCTGAAAAACAATGGTAACTTTTCCTTATTGGATTTGGGAGCCAAGTTCATAGTCGTTAGTATTCACTTAACATTTCGTAACGTCATGTACAATTTTTTTTCCAGATATTACTAACACACACACACACACACACACACACACACACACACACACACACACACACACACACACACACACAAACACCACACACACACACACACACACACACACACACACACACACACACACACACACAAACACACAAATATATATATATATATATATATATATATATATATATATATATATATATATATATATATATATATATATATATATATATATATATATATATATATATAATATATATATATATATATATATATATATATATATATATATACAAACTAGACACCCATATACTCTCCGTGGCAGCCCCTTCCCAACGCATCCCCAACAGAACCTACCATACTCCGCAACGAAACGGAACCTCTGCCAAGCACTACAAGTACTACGGAGCTACTCACCCTCTGCAGGAAGAAAGGAGGCTGGCTGGGTCCCTCGGGCAGGCTGATCCGTCGACCCCCCGCCGCCTGGGACGACTTCTTAGGGGGCAGAACGGGACTGTGAGGACCTCGGTGATGAGCGGGGGGCTGAGGAGGCGCTCTGAAGGATCCTCCGTGTGGGCCTCCTCTCGCTCCTCCCCCTCCTCCTACGGCGCCTCCTCCACCAATTCCGGTTGGATGCGGCTTGCATGTGCACTCCTCCTTCAACGAACAAAATGCGACGTTATTGGTGTGTGTCAATAACATGGTAAATCGTCCCCCACACCCTTTCCTCTCGTGTCTCCCAACCTTCCTCTCTCTCTCTTTCTTCCTCTTCTCCTCTCTCAACATTTCCAACACCAAATAATAAGAAACACAGGCAAAAAAGTAAAACTTTCCCAAAAAATGAAGCACGCTTGACAAATATTTGTATTTAATATCCTAATGGTTTATGCGAGGGACATTAGCAAACAGTGGTTTTCGATCTTAATGTTCGGTAAACAGGCACAACTTCCTCGAACTGTCGCTGCTGGTGGCACTCCGAGCGATGTGCCACAAGGCCTTCTGTGCTGTGAATGGCATTACAAGAGGGGGGGGGGTTCTCAGTGATGCTTGGGTTCGGTGAGCATCGGGTATATGAAGCCGACATTTGAAATAACGAATGGGTTTTGGTACGGCTGTGTAGATAGATAGATAACTTGACTGATATATAGATGGAGACTGATGGATAGACATATCGACAGACAGAGACAAATATAGATAAAGACAGATAGATAAATTGATGCCAATAGATTCATAAAAACTGAAATAGACTATACATATAAATAGACAGGGATATACAAATAACAAAACCGATTATTTAGAGCCATACTATAAAATACATAATTTATTCACTTGAACTTCCCAAGCTTCTAGTAGATAGTACATAACAGATAGTAGTACACAGTAGCAGTAGTACAAGCTGAACCTCCCAACGCTCGAGTAAATAATACATAATATATAGTAGCAGATAGTAGCAGTAGTATAATCTGAATATGCCAACGCTTCCAGAAGGTCGAAATTCCCATGTGAAATTGGCATAAGATAGCCCCTTTGTGTCCCCGAATCTGCGTCGCTACGTCTGTCTGTTGGAACGATCTCATTCACTCCTCGGGGCTGCGCAATGTCTATTAAAGCTCGAAAAAAAGACCTGAAGTTCGCGGCATTCAGCAAATTGTGAAAAACAAAGAGCTTTTAGAATGCCAAGTCTAGGAAATTCTTGAAAAGTTGTTTGGTCGTTTCGTTCATTTTTTTTCTTTTCGTTTTCTTCTTTTTTGTAGAATGCCGAAGGGCAGTGGGATTGGTTAAGAGAAGTTGCAACATTCGCTACTTTTAAGACCGATTCTAAATGTACGGACACGGACAAATACAACGTCGTGAATGGAGCTTCAGAATCCTCCTGACCTAAAAGAAAAGAAGAAAAAGAAGAAGAAGAACAAGGAGGAGGAGGAGGAGGAGGAGGAGGAGGAGGAAGAAGAAGAGAGAAGAAAGAGAAGAAGAAGAAGAAGAAGAAGAAGAAGAAGAAGAAAAAGAAAAGAAGAAGAAGGAAAAGAAAGAGGAGGAGGAGAGGAAAAAAGGATAAATAAAGAAGAAAGAAAAAGAA
Source organism: Penaeus monodon (assembly GCF_015228065.2). Taxonomy (NCBI): domain Eukaryota; kingdom Metazoa; phylum Arthropoda; class Malacostraca; order Decapoda; family Penaeidae; genus Penaeus; species Penaeus monodon. The sequence goes on along the minus strand of NC_051421.1, from coordinate 16,928,460 downwards.
GAAGAAAGAAAAGAAAAGAAACGAGAGAAGAAAAAGAAAAAAAAGAAGAAAAGAAGAAGAAAAGAAGAAGAAGAAGAAAAGAATTAAAAAGTAAAGTAAAAGAAAAAGAAGAAGAAGAAGAAGAAGACGAAGAAGAAGACAGAGGAGAAAAAGAAGAAGAAGTAGGAGTAGGAGGAGGAGACGAAGAAGAAGAAGAAGAAGAGGGAAAATGTTTAATAATTTTATGTATGAGAGACAAATTTCGATGTGCTATGGCAAGGAATTTTGACTGTACAATTTCTGTATGATAAATGGGTACAAAAATATTTTTATTTATCATTTTTTACTTACGGTTAGGTTTTGTTTTCTGTTGGGAATGTGATATGATATTTTGATCTCACTATTTTTCTCATGATTCATGTTATGTAATATTCCACTCTCATGGACAAAGGGATGAGAAAAAAAATATAAAATGACCTGGTACGGAAAATGAAATGTCAAGTTAAAATCTTTGAAGTTTGATGGGTTCGTTAATAACATTACACGCCGGAGAAAACAGAGGAAATTTTATTTTGTAAATAGAGTACCTGCACACGCATACGGGCGTACACATAAATAATTTTAGTCACGTTCAAGTTCACATTCTCTCTCTCTCTCTCTCTCTCTCTCTCTCTCTCTCTCTCTCTCTCTCTCACTCTCTCTCTCTCTCTCTCTCTCTCTTTGTCTCTCTCTCTTACTCACTCATTCACTCACTCACTCACTCACTCTCACACTCACTCACTCACTCACTCGCTCACTCACTCTCTCTCTCTTTCTCTCATTCTTTCTTTCTCTCTCTCTCTCTCTCTCTCTCTCTCTCTCTCTCTCTCTCTCACTCACTCCTCTCTCTCTTACTCACTCACTCACTCCTCCTCTCTCTCTCACTCTCACTCACTCTCACTCTCACTCTCACTCTCTCTCTCTCTCTCTCTCTTCCTCTCTCTCTCTCCTCTCTCTCTCACTACTCTCCCTACTTACTCACTCACTCACTCACTCCTCATCTCTCTCTCTTGTCTCTTCTCTCTCTCTCTTCTCTCTCTCTCTCTCTCTCATCTCTCTCTCCTCATCTCATCTCTCCTCTCTCTGTCCTCTCTCTCCTCGATGCTACTACTTCCTCACTCACTCACTCTCACCTCAACTCCCTCCACTCCACTCACTCACTCCACCACTCAACTCATCTCGCTCACCTGCAATCGCACCTCACTCACTCACTCACTCACTCTCTCTCTCTCTTTCTCTTCTTTCTTTCTTTCTCTCTCTCTCTCACTCTCACTCACTCAGAGAGGGGGGGGGGGGGAGAGCGAGAAATCAAAACAAAAAGGACAAAGAAAAAGAAAGGGAGAAAGGAACCTTCCCACACCCACACCATCCACCCACACGCCCCCGCACCATACACACCTGAGTCTCGGCCGCGTGGCCAGCGTGGCGATGTCCCGACGCCCACGAAGTCAACTGCCTCGCGCTGCCCTGCGGAGGGACGGCCGTCTGCCTCCCTCCTG
>NC_051421.1:16909443-16914443 GCF_015228065.2 Penaeus monodon | reverse complement strand
AGGGAGGGGAGGGGAGGGGAGGGGAGGGGAGGAGGGAGGCAGGTAGAGAGAGGGAGGGAGGGAGGGAGGGGGGAGAACAGAGAGAGAGAGAGAGAGAGAGAGAGAGAGAGAGAGAGAGAGAGAGAGAGAGAGAGAGAGAGCGTGGGGTGTGCACGTGTGCGTGTGCGTGTGCGTGTGCAAGTGCGTGTGCATGTGTGTAGGTGTTTAATTGAGGGCGTGAGTGAACATCAAACCTTCATAGAAGTACATACTGCTGATATGACAAGTCTAGTTCTACGCACACAATCTACAATCACCTCTTGTTGCCAAATACAAAACGCTCAACATAATGTAAAAATGGCGGGCCGTGTCTTTACGAAATTTGCATGAGACGGACTCCTCCGCATCCTCGACGCCGCCCATTTCGACCACCCACAATTCCAAGCGCCAGGCTGCCTTCCGCCTTTTAAATGCGATGAGAGGCCGCCCACGCCAAGTACCTGTGTTCCCAGCCCGCCCGTGCCTTTGCTACAATTCCGCTTTGCTGCTCCACCCTCATCCTCTCCACCCTCTTCCTCATCCTCATCATCATACTCTCCGCCCTCATCCCATCCTCATCATCATCTCCCTCATTTTTACCATCCTCATCCTCTTCGTCATCATCTTCATCATCCTTCTATCCACCTTCTCATCACCATCCTCTCGTCCTCTTCCTCATCCTCATCCCCACCATCATCTCCACCCTCATCCTCTCCGTCATCCTCATCATCATCCTTCTCTCCACCCTCTCCCTCTTCCTCATCACCATCCTTCTCCGCCCTCATCCTCATCCTCCCTGACCTACTCCACCTCTACCTTGGTCCACTTCCCTTGTGACCTCTCCTCCACCTGCTACCTCACCTCTCCCTCACCTCGCGATCCACCCGTCTCCTTGCCGTTCATTATCCTCCACATGGCAAAAATCATCTCGGCGAAATTCGTATAAAATTCGCATCATTATTATACATCATTTCTTTCCTTCATCTCCCCTACTTCCCTCCTTCGCCTCCCCTGACAACCCTCTCTATCCACCTTTCTCAACCCTTCTGTTTAATCCAGCATTTGCCCCTTCCCCTCCACCTCGCTTCCCCTTCCCTTTCCCCTCCACCTCCTAAACCATAGTATTTACCCTCCCCCCTCTCCACCCCCATCTTGTGTCCAGCATTTACTCCCCTTTTCCCTAGTAACTCCCCCCCCCTCCTCCACCGCTGGTAGCCCCTCTCCTTCCCACCCCCAGGTCCTCACTCTTCCACCCCAGGTTCTCCCCTCCCCAGAATCAACCCTTCTCTTCACCCACTTTTCTCACTTTTCCCCACTTACCCTTATCCACTTTACTCTTTCCCCACTTACATAATCCACTTTTCTCCCCCATTTATCCTTATCCAATTTTTTCTCTCTTCCCCTTTTATCCTTATCCATTTTACTCTCCTTTCCCCACTTGTCCTTATCCATTTTGCTCTCCCTTCCTATCTACCTTTATCTACTTTATTCTCCCTTCCCCACTTATCTTCATCCACTTTACTCCTCCGTTTATCCTTATCCACTTTAGTCCCCTTCTCCTTCTTATCCTCATCCACATTTCTCTCCTTCCCTACTGACCTTTACCCGCTTGACTCTCCTCTGTCTCCCGACAATTATTGGGTGATGGATTTGCTAATCAGCCTCGCGTCCTACACCCTTCGAGGGGAAGGCGAGACGAAGAAAAAACACACAAAAAAGACTTTTCGTAATTTCTCACGAGACGGGCGTGTGGGCGGGGCATTGTCTCGAGTGACGCGTGTGGGCTGCGACGGAGGTTGAGGTACGTGTGTTCGTGTGCGTGTTTGTGATGATTTGTTTGATGTGTGTGTGTGTGTGTGTGTGTGTGTGTGTGTGAGTGAGTGAGTGAGTGAGTGAGTGAGTGAGTGAGTGAGTGAGTGAGTGAGTGAGTGAGTGAGTGAGTGAGTGAGTGAGTGAGTGAGTGAGTGCCTGTAATAGTGCGTCTACATGTTTCTGGTACGATTATGTATGCGTGGTTATGCATTAGCGATTAGCGATTTTGGAGTTCTGTGAGCGTATGCAATAATGTACATGTTTGTGTTGGTCGCCGGGATGAACAACCATAATATTCCTCTATTCTCCACAAATCGAATGAACATTTATCATTTTCTAATCATGACTGGTTTTCTCTCATTCTCAATCTCCTCGCTACAAACACCTATTAGTAATAATGACAGTGTTATGTTATTTATATAAGAGTAGTTTTAGTCAAGTGATATAGAAATAACCACAACAGTATATTACTAAAAAAGAATAGTGTTAACAATGATGGTAATAATAATACTGTTTGTAATAATGTCTATATATCATAGCGATTATGAAAACAACGGTGGTCTATGATAATTTTCATAATGATATTGCTGAATATAATGGGAAGAGGTGATAATAACCAGGTCATTAGACACTTGGTAACAGTGCCAACAAACACTGCATCAGTGATAATAGTAACAACAGTGATGATAATTCTAGCAAACTCCACAGACTCCTTTCTCCTTAATGTTTTCTTTTCTCCACAAATTATAAATCTCACCTTTGTCATCTTTCTTTTTTTTCTAATATTTATGCCTTTTGTGCTCACTCCCTTCTTCCCTCCTTTCCTGCTTGCCTTTTCTCCCAGCCTTTCTTCCTCCCTCTCTTCTCTTCCTCGCTCCCTTCCTTTTTCCTTCCCTGCTATCTTTCCTCCTTTTCTTGTCACTCCCTTCATTCCTCCCTCCAATATTTGCTTCCCTTCTTCCATCAATTCCTCCCTCCCTCCCTCCCATGTTTCCTTCCCTCGCTCCCTCCCTCCCATGTTTCCTTCCCTCGCTGCCTGCCTCCCTCCCTCCCTCCCTCCCATGTTTCCTTCCCTCGCTCCCTCCTTCCCTCGCTCCCTCCCTCCCATGTTTCCTTCCCTCGCCCTCCCTCCCTCCCCCTCCATGTTTCCTTCCTCGCTCGCTCCCTCCCTCCCTCCTCCTTCCTCCCTCCTTCCCTCCTCCTCCCTCCCTCCTCCTCCTCCCTCCCATGTTTCCTTCCCTCGCTGCCTGCCTCCCTCCCTCCCTCCCTCCCATGTTTCCTTCCCTCGCTCCCTCCCTCCCTCCCTCGCTCCCTCCCGCTCACTCGTTGGCGTGGAAAAATCTTGGTGAACATGTCCGACGAAAAAAAGACAAAAACTTTATAGCTCTCCCGAGTCACAAATTCACAAAACAAAAGAGAAGCGCCATGAAAACAAATGACCGGCGGCGATCGTCGGAAATTTAGGATATTTCCCGTTTTTCTCTGTTTTAAAATTACCAAAAAATAAAAAAGGAAAAGGATGTAAGAATATCCTTTTTCTCCGTACTTGCACACGTAAAGTACACACACATACAAACACACTAATAAACACACGTTGACGACACGCGCCCACGCGCACTCACACGCACACGCACACGCACACACCACACACACACACACACACACACACACACACACACACACACACACACACACACACACACACACACACACACACACACACACACACATCCCCCACCCCTCACCCCCAAACACCCCACCCCATTCATGTGGTGCAAATAATATGCAAAAAAAAAATAATCCCTTTGATTATTTTCTGCCAGTGCATTTGAATACATAATGAGGCCTACACAGAGGAGAGAAACGTCAGCAAATATTTGTTGTTACTCGAATTATATAATCGAAATGGTCGCTTGTCTTCACTGGAACCATGATGATGATGATGATGATGATGATGATGATGATGATGATGATGATGATGATGATGATGATGATGATGATGATGATGATGATGATGATGATGATGATGATGAGAGGATGAGGAGGAGGAGGAGGAGGGGTGGCGGTGGTGGAGGTGGAAGTAGAGGTGGAGGTGGAGAAGGAGCCACAGTGAGGTGAAAACGAAAATGATGTTGATGAAGGTGATGATAACAGAGACAGTGATGGCTATAGAGATGAAGACGAAGATGGTCATGGATATAGTGCCAAACGGTGAAGATGACGTATGATGCTAACAAACACTGAGGTACGATAGCGAAGAACGGAAAACATTAAGGGCCAAACCTACTCCACTTCCTGGTTATCTTATGGTGCCGCTCATTAAGTAATAAATGGGAATAACTAAGTGTAAAACTGGGAAAAGATTTAAAAAATAAACATACATCATGCCTGCCCCTGTTCCCTGCTCTTCCCCTTGGCCTCCCCCCTCCCGCTTGCCCCTGCCATCCTGCCCCCTCCTCCTGCCCCTTGCCCCTACCCTGCCGCCTCGAATCCAACTTCACAAAGCCTTCGCGTGGGCAACTATTCGTATGGAGATGCCCCTGTCAAGCCAAATTTATGATACACTTCGAAGTTCTGAAATTTTGTTGTTACGTAAGCTCCTCTTCTCTCCCTTTCTCTTTCTCTCTCTATGTCTCTCCCTCTTGATGTCCTTCCCCCCCTCTCTCTCTTTCTCTCTCTCTCTCTCTCTCTCTCTCCCTTCTCTCTCTCTCTCTCTCTCTCCTCTCTCTTCTCTCTCTCTCTCATCTCTCTCTCGTTCACTCTTATTCTCAGGGAGGGAGGGAAGGGAGAGGGAGAGGAGAGAGGGAGAGAGGAGAGAGGGAGAGAGAGGAGAGGAGAGAGGAGAGGGAGAGAGAGAGAGGAGAGGGAGAGAGAGGGGGAGGAGAGAGAGAGAGGAGGGGAGAGGAAGAGAAGAGGAGAGAAGAGAGGGGAGAGAAGGAGAGAGAGAGAGAGGAAGGAGGAAGAGAGAGAGAGAGAGAGGAAGAGAGAGAGAGAGGAGAGAGAGAGAGAGGGGGGGAAGGGAGAGAGAGAAGGAGAGGGAGAGAGAGAAGAGAAGGAGAGAAGAGAGAGAGAGGAGAGAGGAGAGAGAGGGGAGAGAGAGAGAGAGACGAGGAGAAGTGTGGAGAGAGAGAGAGAGAGAAGTGAAGAGAAGAGGAGAGAGAGAGGAGCGA